>NW_018408891.1:679718-791468 GCF_002113885.1 Mizuhopecten yessoensis | reverse complement strand
CAAACAAACAAACAAACAAAGCTGTACATATCACATTTTTGTTGGTCAGTATTATTATTTCGTACGTTTTTCAGGTATATTTTTCTGTATGAATAGCGTTTTACTAAAATTTATCAGACCAAATGAGTCAGTGTCTATATTTAAATGTTACCTGAAAATTTCTGTTTCAATACGAACTGTTCATTACTCGTTTATATTCAGTGTATACAATTTGTTATTTAGTGTAATGTACTACAATATAGGCAACAGGACAACCACCATGTGCTGTCATTGTGGTAATATCAGTGCATGGTCCCGCGATTCAACGTTGCTGTACACTGAAAACTGGTGCGGTATCCATAACAGCCGGATATAACGTTAATAGACCTCTACATTACACGTCATTCCTACCTAAAAAAGAGCAGAATATATAAAATAGAAAAGTTTACAATGAGAAACTTGAAAAGTACAAGGAGAATAGACCAGGTGTTCCGGAAGAAAGGGAAGTGTTTGCTGCTTTTGGCAACAGTACGTTCTTATAAAACAGTAATAAAAATGACTAGAACAAAATGAGCTAAGTCTCTACGTCAACACGATAATGGAGCAAAACCACAACACATTTTGACCAGGCTTCACGCTTAACCATTAACATATGAAATATGCTCCTGCATACGTTCTTAAAACAGGATATACCTGATTAAGCTGACATTGAACAAACCAAAGTCGATCTGCTGCCCTATTGCAATACTTGAGATCCATATTTCTTTTCTCACATCTCTCCTCTTTTTTTGAGGGGTGTTTCCCCAGGTATCCGTCTTCATATAACCCATGTGTTGGCTGTAGTGCACTGATATCCACAACAGATAGTGTTTTCACGGGTTTTCAACAGTGTTTTATCATTTGCTTTCAAATAAACAGTTAACCTGGTGACGCATCAAATGGCATGACGTCAGAAATGGGGCTTTAAGAGATATCGTTAGGACTATAACTAAACAGGTCGAAAACGGATGTTGCTCAAAGGTCTTTGATTGTGATGTCAAGTGTTGGTAGAACGAGCTGTGCTAATGGTGCTCCAACGATATATCTCACCTTAGTCGTGGAACTATGTGTTTGACATCTGATTAACGATAAATGGTATTTTACAAAGGCTAAGCGTTTCACGACAACAGAATAATAATGTCCATAGATAATCTGACTAACACGTCACTCCATTAAATCAATTAATTCGGATGACGATGTGGTGATCCATTTTAAGAAACGGGATCTATATTCCGAGCCATTCACAGTGATCGTAGCCGGACTGACGCAGGTGCAGTTTGTCGGTCCTAACGACACAATATTTATTTGCTTGTTTACTCTGTATTTACTGCGATCGTTTCATGGTCGATGAGAATTGTTATTGACGCAGACACTTCAACTTGTTTACAATTTCCCTAAATAGAATACCAGACATAGCGAATAATCCATTTTTATTTTTATTTTTTCTTTGCGCAATTTGGTATGCTTTTGACGTTTCATGTGTCAAAATCTCTATTCAGATGAATTTAATAATAATAATAAAAAAATGAGACTGTTAGAAGATAACATATTATCAAAGTCACTATTTCACTCAACATAACGTCATAGTAAGGGAATGTTAACCAATTATTTTTTAATTAAAATCATAAAATATAAAATATGTAATGCTATTGGTCAAACGATCTAAGATACGACGATCATTAAATGCTTAATATTTGTAATTATTTTGAACTTACACTAAATGTGTCACTTGAATTTGCTTTTAAATTGAACTTACTTTTAAGGATGTACTCTTCTGAGGTTTCAATCACGTTGAAGTCTTGTTTTGATCTGGTGTAATGGGGTGTTGTAGTATTTAACAAATTACGATCAATTTTATTAGCAAACACGCACCTGAAAAATATGTCAAAAAACTAGATGCTTGTTGTTTATAGAACATTTTTACAAGGATTTAAAAAAATTACCAAATCGGCGTCTATTTTGAAAATGTGTATTAATGTGTATTTCTTGCGCTTCAAAAAAGGCAAACATTTCACCTTTTTTGATACTAGATTGATCACTTAAATTGACATTGTGTCGCCATTTTTAATTGTAGCAGGTTCAATTTTGCTGTACAACTTTATAATGTTCAATATGATAAAATAGTATGCAAGAAACGTATTTAGTGTTACTGAAGCACTTTTGATTTTTGACCCCTAAAAGGGAAAAAATAACACAAATGATAATGGGACAAAAAAAGAAGCACACTGACCCCCCATTTTTGTTGATGTTTTAGAAAGAGAAACACATTTTCATTTAATTCATTAAATATTTAAAATGTTTAATACCAGAACTTTTTCTATCAAGCGTTTAATCTGCGAAAAAATGGTAAAAAAATAGTATTTTTGCATTAAAAAAAAGGGGGTAGGAGTAACTAAAATCAGCGTTCTGAGTTAAAACCATCAAATTAAGAAATTTTACTTCCATAAATTAAAAGACAATAACATTTTCATCAATTCTACAAACATTCATACATATCTGATAACACACTCAGAAGAAATTGTATGAATTTGATCTGCAAATGGTCAAAACCAAAACAATCACCTAAAATCACATGTTGTGTTAAATTGGTATCTTCGACCGATCATAGCACAAAAACGAATACACGGACATATAGGTTTTTTTGCATCTACTATGCCATTAACTCCTTTTTCCAAAAATCAATATAAGAAAAAAAGTTTAATACAGGAAATTTTTGACTTCTCAGAGGTGTACATCGAAAGTAAATGAGGGGCGTTTTCTCAGTAATCCATTCATCAACAACAACAAAACAAGAAACTAAATCAGAAACAGGATGTACTCGTAGACATCACGTGGAGAACCAAAATACGACTTATAGCTTATAGCATGTTTTGTATACTAATTTTACTTCATATAAATTAGTGGTTAGCCATGTAGTACAGTTGTATTACAAACAAAAAAATACTTATTCCGTCTTTTCGTATTGCAGAGTTATCTTCTCTTGTGAGCAGGGATTGATTGTTACGTCATTGGTTTGTGAGAGTAACGTCATCAATTTTTGAGAAAACGACTTATTTTTCTCACACAAACCAATGACGTAACAATTAATCCCTGCTCACAAGTGAAGATAACTCTGCAATACGCAAATACGGAATATGACAATGTTAATCTTAAGTATGCTTGTGTTACTTCTCACAAAGGTATTACTAATAAACAAACATACAAAATAGACAACATGACTTATCAAACATACAATATGATTGCAAATAAAAGTAATTGACTAAACATACGTGTTCAGTAATATGACAGCATATATAAGGTAATATGACTAAACCATAATGTACACTTTGTAATATGATTGAATATATAGGTAATATGACTAAACCATAATGTACACTATGTGATATAATTGAATATATAGGTAATATGACTAAACCATAATGTACACTATGTAATATAATTGAATATATAGGTAATATGACTAAACCATAATGTACACTATGTAATATAATTGAATATATAGGTAATATGACTAAACCATAATGTACACTATGTAATATAATTGAATATATAGGTAATATGCACATATATGTAATATGACTACACATACAGGTACAATGTAGTAGTTTACATGACTACACACATTGGCAATATGTACATGTATAATTACGCATATAAATTAATATGATATAAAAAAGCATGTAATATATCTACACGTATAGGTAATATGACTAAACTTTATGTACTACACATATAGAAGATGTATGATTTACATAGATGAAATGACAATTGTTTTCAAAAGAAACACCATGAAAAGACATTGCAGCCAAATCATTTTTAAAGCACATTTGTCTTTAAAGTATTTTTTTTTTTTAAACGTGTGTCAAAGTTCTTCTTTCGTTATATCGTCACCTTGTCTATATGCACGATCCAGTGATCTTTACCTTCTAATATGGATGGTCTGAGGGGACAAGTTTCATATTTCTGTAATGCAGCTTATTCGTATCCATTGTGCATATCCCTACCTTCTCATAATATCCCTAACACTGGTGCTATTTCTGCACGCAATCGCGTACAGATGTGTTCTGAGCGATCGGGATACGGTGTTCTTGCCAGGTTTGGTGCTGGTTAATATATAATGATATATTTTTTCCTGCATAATTGCATTGAAATAGACTGATCAAATCACGTTTGTTAATTATTACATTTATGCAGTTTACATAAATGAAAATTATGTAAAAATATGAGTTCCTAATATGAACAGTATCAACTTAAAACTGTATCGTCTAGTACTATATCATAAATAATACTAAACGGAAAGATATGTTTTCCCCTATTGTCGACCATTATGATATATGCATGTTCCTGTAAGTAAGATTAACACAACAGTTATTCAACCTTGAGAGTTCCATATTGCCGATCATTATGATATGTGCATGCCCCTGTCAGATACGCACAACAGTTATTCAACAATGAGAGTTTCTTATTGCCGACAATTATGATATATACATGCCCCTGTAAGATAAACACAACAGTTATTCAACATTGAGAGTTTCCTATTACCGACCATTATGATATATGCATGTTCCTGTAAGTAAGATAGACACAACAGTCATTCAACAGTGAGAGTTCCCTATTGCCTACAATTATGATATATACATGCCCCTGTAAGATAAACACAACAGTTATTCGACCTTGAAAGTTTCCTATTGCCGACCATTATGATATATATATGCCCCTGTGAGATAAACACAACAGTTATTCAACCTTGAGAGTTTCCTATTGCCGACCATTATGATATATACATGACCTTGTAAGAAAAACACAACAGTTATTCAACCTTGAGAGTTCCCTATTGCCGGGACATTATGATATATACATGTCCCTGCAAGATAAACACAATACTTATTCAACCTTGAGAGTTTCCTATTGCCGACCATTATGATATATAAATGCCCCTGTAAGATAAACACGACAGTTATTCAACCTTGAGAGTTTCCTATTGCCGACAATTATGATATATACATGCCCCTGTAAGATAAACACAACAGTTATTCAACCTTGAGAGTTCTCTATTGCCGACCATTATGATTTATACATGACCTTGTAAGATAAACACAACAGTTATTCAACATTGAGAGTTCCCAATTGCCGACCATTATGATATATACATGCCCATGTAAGATAAACACACAACAGTTATTCAACATTGAGAGTTCTCTATTGATACCATTATGATATATACATGCCCCTGTGAGAAAGACACAACAGTTATTCAACCTTGAGAGTTTCCTATTGCCGACAATTTATTATGATATATATATGACCCTGTCAGATAAGCACAACAGTTATTCAACCTTGAGAGTTCGCTATTGCCGACCATAATGATATATACATGACCCTGTAAGATAAGCACAACAGTTATTCAACCTTGAGAGTTTCCTATTGCCGACCATTATGATATATACATGCCAATGTGAGATAAACACAACAGTTATTCAACCTTGAGAGTTTCCTATTGCCGACCATTATGATATATACATGCCCCTGTAAGATAAACACAACAGTTATTCAACCTTGAGAGTTTCCTATTGCCGACAATTATGATATATACATGCCCCTGTAAGATAAACACAACAGTTATTCAACCTTGAGAGTTTCCTATTGCCGACCATTATGATATATACATGCCCCTGTAAGATAAACACAACAGTTATTCAACCTTGAGAGTTTCCTATTGCCGACCATTATGATATATACATGCCCCTGTAAGATAAACACAACAGTTATTCAACCTTGAGAGTTTCCTATTGCCGACCATTATGATATATACATGCCCCTGTAAGATAAACACAACAGTTATTCAACCTTGAGAGTTTCCTATTGCCGACCATTATGATATATACATGCCCCTGTAAGATAAACACAACAGTTATTCAACCTTGAGAGTTTCCTATTGCCGACCATTATGATATATACATGCCCCTGTAAGATAAACACAACAGTTATTCAACCTTGAGAGTTTCCTATTGCCGACCATTATGATATATACATGCCCCTGTAAGATAAACACAACAGTTATTCAACCTTGAGAGTTTCCTATTGCCGACCATTATGATATATACATGCCCCTGTAAGATAAACACAACAGTTATTCAACCTTGAGAGTTTCCTATTGCCGACCATTATGATATATACATGCCCCTGTAAGATAAACACAACAGTTATTCAACCTTGAGAGTTTCCTATTGCCGACCATTATGATATATACATGCCCCTGTAAGATAAACACAACAGTTATTCAACCTTGAGAGTTTCCTATTGCCGACCATTATGATATATACATGCCCCTGTAAGATAAACACAACAGTTATTCAACCTTGAGAGTTTCCTATTGCCGACCATTATGATATATACATGCCCCTGTAAGATAAACACAACAGTTATTCAACCTTGAGAGTTTCCTATTGCCGACCATTATGATATATACATGCCCCTGTAAGATAAACACAACAGTTATTCAACCTTGAGAGTTTCCTATTGCCGACAATTATGATATATACATGCCCCTGTGAGATAAACACAACAGTTATTCAACCTTGAGCGTTTCCTATTGCCGACCATTATGATATATACATGCCCCTGTTAGATAAACACAACAGTTATTCAACCCTGAGAGTTTCCTATTGCCGACAATTTATAATGATATATACATGACCCTGTAAGATAAGCACAACAGTTATTCAACCTTGAGAGTTTCCTATTGCCGACAATTATGATATATACATGCCCCTGTGAGATAAACACAACAGTTATTCAACCTTGAGCGTTTCCTATTGCCGACCATTATGATATATACATGCCCCTGTAAGATAAGCACAACAGTTATTCAACCTTGAGAGTTTCCTATTGCCGACCATTATGATATATACATGCCCATGTGAGATAAACACAACAGTTATTCAACCTTGAGAGTTTCCTATTGCCGACCATTATGATATATACATGACCTTGTAAGATAAACACAACAGTTATTCAACATTGAGAGTTCCCTATTGCCGGCCATTATGATATATACATGCCCCTGTAAGATAAACACACAACAGTTATTCAACCTTGAGAGTTTCCTATTGCCGACCATTATGATATATGCATGCCCCTGTCAGATACACACAACAGTTATTCAACCTTGAGAGTTTCTTATTGCCGACAATTATGATATATACATGCCCCTGTAAGATAAACACAGCAGTTATTCAACCTTGAGAGTTCCCTATTGTCGACAATTATGATATGTGCATGCCCTTGTTAGATAAACACAACAGTTATTCAACCTTGAGAGTTCCCTTTTGCCGACCATTATGATATGTGCATGCCCCTGTTAGATAAACACAAGAGTTATTCATCCTTGAGAGTGAAAATCTGATGAAAAGAAGAACAATTCTAAGAAATCCTATAGGTTTTACGAACATTTTCAGAAAACATAGAACTTTAGAGTCTTGGAGAAAAAAATGAAATACTTCACTGTTCACCAAACGAAAATGTGTGTATATATGCACATGTCTATATTTTGCGTGCTTCCAAGAGGAAACAAACGATATCACAATGACCTAGACCCCTGTTAGGACATTCAATCAGATGTCGAGTAAAGAGACCGATATCGCCAGCTTTCGGCTTTAAGGGTTGAATGGTCTGATATCAATGCAGCAGTACACAGATAAATTTCCCTTTCGATCTGAAAACAAGGTTTTAAGCAACAACATTGGAGGCGTGAAAGGCGTAACAACTGCTGAAAGGCAGAGGGCTACTGGTCATTAGATAGGCCGGGATTTCATAGTCAAAACATATATATTATGTGTCAACGTCACATAAATTGTTATGTTCTAATCTCGCCAGATAAGTTAAGACTGTTAGATTCGCACAGTTTTAGCTGTGCAGTGATACTGAGTGAAAATCTGGCCAAACACAGAACAATTCTAAGACATCTCTTCAGTGATGTGCAGTTATAGGTTGGTCATTGCATGTGGGCCGTACAGATTCAGCCGTTTCTAATTATTTCCCGTCAGGAAAGTCAGTTTATGAGCTATGATAGTTACGTCTTCAATGTGTGTGCACAGATCAATACTGCAGGCTGCACTTATATGGCAGCATCGTCTCTCAAATAATGGGTTTGTCACCGTCATTCAAGTATTTACATCGGAAACGTCTGGAACATTTCNAGGGGGGGGGGGGGGGGGGGGGGGAGCCATACATTTACGTAATATATTTCCGGTACATAGTTACGGTAGAGATGCATGCTGTTGTGCAGTATTTTTTGGGGGTGACGAACAAACTATTTGTGACAGGTCACGATATCGTACTTACTCGATTAGATCTTGTTTACTGGTAATAATTATATGCAATGAATTCGGTGGCGAAACCCTTAACATTCAATTTAAGATAGGTTTAAAAAAAATGCTTCAGTTTCAGACGGAGACAGGAAACATTTATTTTACTTGTTTCCACAGGTTTGCCACAACCGTCTTTCGACTTGTTTCCATAGGAAGACATTATCCATTGATCTTGTAAAAATAAATGAAAATGCTGGAAATCGAAACAAGCACTACTGTATATCTAGAAATACAGTGCAAGAGTACACGGCTTCAATCCGAAGTAAAAATCAATACAAAAGTACAACACCAGGAACATATATGATCAACAACGTATAATAGATATTCTAAACAAATCTGTAATTCACAGTAGATCAGCTCTCCCTGATCACTTTGTACTTAGCCAATATCGGTAAGTATTTGAGTATGCGGATGTGGTATTTGATAACTTAACCAAATGGTATGGTGTACAATAGGAGAACGTCCTATAATTATTATAAGTCTAGGCAGTGGTACTGGAGAAATAGTGTATTGTATTGTAACTAATCAAGTTCCTAAATACCCATCTGATATAAAAGAACAATGAGTTATAAGTGATAAATATATTCGCTCAGAAGACCGATGCATTTAATCTGGTTGTTATGGATCCTTCAATCAATACCAGTTCTTTTTCTTCAATGCCTAGAAAAAGTGCTCAACTAGCCCAAAATATCCTATTCACACCGACACTGCACTTTATCAAAATGAATATTTCCCCATTCTGGATCAATTTATCAATTGCTTATACCTTAAAACAATGAAGAGAGGAACTATCAATAAATATAATCTACCATGCCAACATAAACATAAATAAGTGTTTTTTTAAGTCATGATTATTTTATCGACCACCATAAAATGTACATAAACAACACTTCATTACTTTCTAGGATGATCTGAGTAGACTGTACTAGAATAAACAATATGTATTCTATAAATAATACCTTTTGGGAGTTGCTGTCAACAACTACAATAAAAAAACGACTATGATCCTTAATGACGAAGACATCTTTCTGTAATGATTACACTCTCAACAACACGTCTTTAACACTTTCATCTTGTCGAGGAGATTCTACATACGCCCACTTTGTATAATGCATAGAGAAAAAAAGAAGCATGTTTTCTTAAAGTAGGGTGAACAGTAGAATCCGTGAAACAATGGAAACGATTTTAAAAGAAAAGGCAAATGTCAAAAATAACAAACTATTTCCGTACGGTAAAATCTACGCAAGTAAACGCAGAGACACGGTAAAAAGGTTTGTGTGTTTGTTACATCAAGAACCGTAAATCATATTACATCGGAAAACGGTTAGGATTTTTCCGAGACTGTAGAAACAAACGAAATACTCTATTTTGGGACAAATGGATATGAATGGAACGTATAACAGAGCACATCAACCAAACAAAAGAAGATGATTAGGAAGGAGGTACTATCGTTGTGAGAAAATCTATACCAGAGAGTGAGTCAAATTAAGACCATAAAGGTCAGACAAGAGGAGAAGGTGATGCACCGAGACTAGGGGCCTACCAGTTCTTTAACATCATTAACAACAAAATGCTGTTTGCTACCTCAAGGGTAGTGGACAGGGGAAATAACTCTTCCATTCAAGTCGCAATGAAAAAGGCTGTCTGACTGGTGAGCACATTTACCATGTTAACTTTTACGTACGAAAATACCTTTCTTCAATGAGTATGATACAATTGGTACTCATAGTAAATGAGATGGGCATACTTTCAGGAAGGCAATAGTATATATATATAACCTATTCGCAAACAAAAAAAAATAGTTCTGAATCCGTCAGAGTTCACCTGTTCGCCACCCAGACAAAAAACAACTATCATAAATCAACGATAAATTGTTATGTATATCCGCCGGCGTCCACACAGCAAGGAAAGCAGGAAATGAGGAACCAACTCAGGGCAAAACAGGAAACCAGGGTATATACAGCAGGGCAAAACAGACAATTATGTTCTATACAAAGAGATAATACCACGAAGCAACGTGTAACTAAAATGGCACCATGCACAACAACTCAAATCGGAGACAAAACTATATGCCTCGGAAGGGCAATAAAACACACAGAAAACCACATATGTGCATTGCACTTGCGTGATTCGATAACAAAAATGATCAATGACAATGAAGGCCAAAAGACGTTTCAAACATCTGTGAAATGGAAGTTCAATGTATATCTAAATAATTGAAAAGAAGTATGATCGAGGCGTTCCCTACAACGCAAGTGGCACCATCCTGACCTCTCCCTTCATACCAAGTATGTAGGTTGTCGTCGGGAACATGTTTAATCATGGCAGACGTTGAGAGCGCATTGCTGAAAATAATTCCATGATAAGGACAATACTTTATGGTTGGCATTAACTGAAGTATATCAAGCAGAACACCCCGGCTTTGTAGTTTATGGGATCGATATTGTTCGTCAGCATGTGTTAAAAAAATCATATTTAGAACCGGCAATGGGGTTAAAGTCCATCCTGACAATTTATTATTAAGTACGTTGTCTTAATTCCTATTTCTGTAATTCTTTGAGATCACATCACCAATATACAATGTACCTGATGATTTTATGAACAATGAAGTACAGATCATTCCTCTTGTGTTTTTCAGCCGCTTTTAGAAAGTCACCAGCCTGAGAAGTACCGCATAGATAGTAAATCTTTAAATGCAGGGATTATCCCAGCGTGTTACATGCATAGGAGTCCACAAGTGAAACCTCACCAACACGAATAACGAGTTTAGTGCAATTCCGACATCTTAAGAAAGATTGAAGAAGTGGTAAGGTTGTCATCATGATCTTATGTTTTAATAAATATAATCATATTGCTGACCCATCGTTTATGTTATGTTACTTTTCCTTGTGTGGGTGATGAACAATATACTTTCCTACATACAACCGTACACATGTAATTAGTGTGATGCGTGGGATGTGGATGATGTTTTCCGATTCGGTGTACAATGTCCGACTCCTTTTTAGGGCGGTCGTTCTTTGTCTTTTTTGTATTTTTGTTGTTTTGTTTTTCTTTTCGTTGATGTTAACGCTGTCGAGTCTGCTTTGTATATTTATTTTGTATATCGTTTTATTAATATCTTTATTTCTCCATGATGATATTTTTATATCTCAACGATTATGATATTTTTTCTCTTCCCTTCTGTTTTTATATTTCCCCTCGATTAGGTTTTTTATAGATATATTTCCCCTTGGTTTTGTTTTTTGTTTTTCACCTCGTTTATATATTTTTTTTGTCCTCTTTTAGTATTGTTATATTTTATATATGTTTATATTTCATCTCTCTAAGAATTCCAGTATGTCTTTATTTCTACTAAATTTATATTTCTCCTCTGCTATGCGTTTGGTTATATATACACTCTATCTCTCTAATATGCCGTGTATGTCTTTATTTATCCTATTACATATTTTTATTAGACTGATATTATCGTAATTCTCATCGGGTATCGAGTTTATTTCTGTTGATCTGCTTCTTTGCTTCTATGCTATAATTATAGATCTCCTAGGAATGTCTGTATGTGTTGATTTTCAGTTCCGATTATGTCCTGGGGTTAACGTTATTCCATTTTTTTCAATTCGCCGTTATTTGCTGTTTACTATTATCTTGCCCAATGAATCGTAAATGTATTGGTTTGCCTTATGGTTCATCAAGCCCCCTGTAAGATGTAATTGTCGCCTTAAATGTAAACCCCCTGGTATTTAAAATTAAAATTACCCTATTAAAAGACGGATTATATGTTTCTAAATATACATGTATTGAACTTGTATGTTAGCTTTTCAAAAGGTACAATACCAGGTAAACGTAGTCAATAATAAAGCAATAAGATTGATGTCTTCATAAAAAAATAGTTTATGGGACTTACAACATGTCAATCTCTATTGCGACCTAACTGAATAATACAAAATGACATATTATTTTAAGTTCATTTATAAACCTAGGTCATGCGGACCTGAATTTGTTTTTAATTACATATGGAGAGGCATATCGGCCTCAAAGTAGATGATGGTGGCTATAGCAATGTACAAAAAACACAATAAAATGTCCGAGCAAAATATTTTGCTGGTATATATGTGTAAAACCATAGACCTAGGAACATAAACTAAAAACTACGCAAATTACATATAAAATGTCTTTTCTAAACATTTGATATTGGTATAAAAAGCTAGACATGTTATAAATATTAGCGTACTTTTCTGTTTAAATGTTTATAACATGTCTAGCGCATCCATGACATCACAGAATATTATAAATGGAACGTGATCTAAAGTTCATGTATCGATCAAAGTTACGTAGCCTTTGTTTCCTTATTTATAATCTGCTATAACATATTACCTATGGATTTTACTATGATTTTAGTGGTTTTGCATAGCAAGATCTATCTTGATTTGAGGTCGGAATTTCTCTCATCAGCTGATAGAATAGAAATAAAGTTCCCGCATGGCCTAGGAATATGAATGAAATTTATACTATATGTCATTTCGTAGCACTAAGTAGGGTCCCAAAAGAGATTGACATGTTATAACTCCGGTGAGCTATATTTACACGAGAGAAGAGCAATAACTCGTACCGACTTAACAGCAATCAAACAAGATTGTGGTGTTACTATTTTCAGTTTGAATCTCGTGTATATCGTAAAATCGATTAACTAATAGTTTAAATGCAGACTCAGCTGAGCTTCGCCGGAGTAATAATGTATGTTCGAACAACGACAAACGATATATTAATATACCGACGAAACTGAAGCGTGAAGAAAATTACTGAAGCTGGAATAAATGGCACTCTTTTATTGACATATCGCAGACCAAAACAAACACGGCATCTTGTTGTTAGTAACAAGGTACCTACACCTGCCTCTGATGCCTCTTATCAAAAAAGGTATTGGATGATGATATTTGGCCAGTTACAAGCTCTAATAAAAAGCTACGAGGTTTGTCCTAATGAATGACCCTCAAGCAAATATAAGGGCAAATGGGTCTAATGTGATTATAAAGATAAAACAAAGTCTTTTGAATTACCAAAATGCAGAGGGCGGTGATATCTTACTAGTAGCATGCTAGGATGAAGAGATATCCAGTTGGTTCATGTCAATACTCTTGACCTGCTTTCAAGGTTTCTACTGTATATAATCCTTCAAATGACCTCATCTCAATAAGCATATTACACTGTAACGCCATTACAAAAGTCCCCCAAAGCCCCGCTGTTATGGTCGCAATGCCAAAACAGACCTTCATATGAAATTTGAGCAAAATTGACCAATATTTAATTTCGATCAATAAGAGGCCGTGGCGGCCTTCTTTGTTGACCGTTCGAAAAAACTGTCTTGCACATCTAGGCATATACCTCAATACCCATGAGAAGTTTCATTGAACTCCAGTGTATAGTTTCTGAGAAAACGCGCGGGGAAAAAATCACGGCAGGAGAAGAGTAAAAAGAAGGGGGAGAAGAAGAAGAAAAAGAAGAAGAAGATGAAGAGAAGAAGAGGAAACAGAGTAAAACAAATAAGTTCCCCACCTCGTTGCATGTTGAGATGAAGGCCTGTACAGTGTTTGCAACTTAATGATCTTGTTGGGCTTTCAAGGTCACCGGAGTCAAATGTGTTTAATCTTTCAACAGATTCTTTGAGTGATTCAGAGTCATAGGAACTGACATTTCACCTCTAGCTTATTGAAGTCCTCTTTTAAGTTTACAATTGCAATGTATACCAGGTGAGCGATGCAGGCTCATTTGGCCACTTCTTAAATGTTCATAAATATACAGAAAATACACTGATACTATACATATTGGTAATATCTAATTAAAGATCAATGCCAAAAAACTGCTCTGATTTTAAACCCACCTAATGAGCCCTCTTTTCGATAATAATTTTAAATCATGGACCAGAATCGATATGTGTGATCAGCTCATCCGTTCACATTTAACTTAATGTATATACCGACAGCATGTAGAAAGCAGTAAAGCGTTTCAGGGGTGTTTTTCTATGCAGCACCGGTTATAAAATATACCCGTGCTGGTAATTGGTGCGTGTTCACACACTGAGGTAGGTCACATATGTAATGCATGTTATTACATGTACTTGGACCTTTTGTTATTGCTTAGTTTATTACATGCGGACAGCTTGCTTCAATAACTGAGCTGTACATATAGAAATGTAAAGATATTCGATGGAACCACATGTGTGTACGGCTGGCACTACTGATTATATGTTTTATTATATACACAAACGGCTATGTAAACGTGTATATAACTTGCCTCCACTACGTGTAAATAGTAGCTTGTAACTAGTATGCAAGTTCCGTGTATAACCCTGGCACATGGTAAATGGATTTTCCGCATGGCCAACTGTATGTTATCTTATTTTTTGAGTCAATAGAAAGGTCTTGTGTATGTGTGTATGCATGTGTACAGTGTCAATTTGAAATGGACATTTATTAATATTTGCGATTAAAAAATTAATACCTATCAATATAGATAACTATGTTTGATAAAATTGTATTTGTTAAAAGTAAAAATGATTTCTTTAGCTTATAATCACAATCTCCTCCTTTCTCTATATTGTTATAACGTTCAGATCATGTACAACACAACAAAGACATCACAGTATGATTAGCCTTATTTTAGCCGTGCGAACATTGAGGAATGAATAATTTATGTTTTGTAGGAGCTATCAATATTACACAGACTTCACTAACCACACCACAGCAAGATGTAATATACTGTTGTACCTGACCCGGATGTACCTTGAATGTGAGGATAGTCACCTTGTCAACAGAGACTTCTTCCTCAGTTTTATCCGTTGAAATCAGGGAATGATTTGTAAGTATGACTAATAATATTGTATCAGTTATTTATGACACGTCTGCTGATTGAGGTGTCCTATTCTGATCAATATATGTACATTGTTCCGTTGTTTCCGATATCACTTGTTATAATGTATATCATACCAACCTACTGTTATACTTGTCCATAGTCATATCTATTATACTTATTTTGTCCTGATGATGTGATAATGAGGCAAACATTTTCTTTCTATCGTCATCAGTAATAACAATATGAAGATAAACAAACTTATGCGTGCAAATGAACAGATTTAAAAGATCACCACCATAATATGATTACATATTAAGTGATCACAATTATTTTATGATTTCGTATAGATTGAACACCATCGCAACAAAATTTCGTTTAAACCAATCACCATCCGAAGATAATTCTGTATAAGCTGCTCACCATCATAATGTAATTTAGTATAAAAAGATCACAACTATAATACCATTTTGGATATACAAATAGACTTAGATGTCAACCTATAAAATACACGTGATCAGCATGGAGTTCCTTAAGCATTTTGTTTATCTCCAGGTAATAGATCATTTACAAACACTTCACAAGTTGGACAAATTCAAATATATACACATGAAGACATCAACAGTTTCATAATATATTCCTTACGGAAAAATATGTGTTACACTTATGGGGGTAGCACGTAGGTCACCAATGTAAAAGTGTCCTGAATAGAGGCGTTCCGCCCCGACCTTTTCATTTTTCTCTGTGATTTGAAATTGATCAAGAAAGTAGTTTACAGTGTAGTCGAGTGAATGGTTTGTGTGGTTAACCCGTTCACCCCTATGTAACTTTAGTAGACTCTACCATGCGTTGATCAGGATGAGTCCATTATGGTCTACAGTGGTAAAAGGGTTAAATCTATATTGTTGATTATGTATTAAATTATTATTTCAATAAATAACCTTAAATCACGTAAACAGGATGAGGACTGGAGATGGAAAGAACAGCAATGACCGTCAAAAGAGAGGCAACACCCGTGGACGGTGGCTATGCATGGGTAATCCTTATAGGTAACTACAAACTGTCATCTCATTTAAGCTTGGTATGTATTGTGTATTTACCCTTAAGGAATATAAGGACATAATGATGGAGCATCAACTTTCTACTAAACATCATCAGTGAAGACAACGTCAAAATAAAGACAATATCTCCGTACATATTAAACAGATAGTAGATTGATCACCATTATAATATGATTTCATATATTACAATTTGATGAGATCGTTTTCATGTTTGATTTTTTGTGGTATGTTGTCTATTCATGCATGGGTGTATCTCTGAGTGCCAACATTTTTAATTTACCAGTAAGGAAACTTGTTTTGATAGTGATTATAGTATTTTTCTTAAAAATTAGCTAAGCATATATCAATATAAATAAAACTTTGTTGACTTTTTGATTTTCTTAAAGTCTAATATTTGTGATCATATTTACAAGCTGATCCATATAATATTTGATATAACATTAAATGAATTGATCTTTCAATAACAGATAAATAACTTAATTATACAGCACAATTTATCAAAATTTAATAACACCCTAATGAGTATATATTTTTGTCATTTGCGTAGGAAACCAAATCACTTTAAGTATTTATTAGTACATTGTACCTTACAGGCGTATAAGTGATAAAAGAACATTTTTATAGAAGCAATGTGGTTTTAGAAAACAAATGGTATTATGGTTATATATTTACATTTGGTGTGAATCCTTCAATTGTAATGCATTCAGAATGCAAATATTGTTATGGTCCTATAACAAACATTTCTTTTGCTGTCAAGCTTACATAAAGCCCTGCCAGACTTTATTAAGTTTGTCATCAATAGCAATGCAATATGTACTCATTGCTTATTGAATAAACTGGAAAATGAAATTTAAAAGGAATCTTCAAATTGAAAACTCCAACTTAAATAAAAAGGATTAATAAATCCTTATGTATGTATGTAGACTCGGGTCTTTACTCCCCTTATCTATTCAACTGTTGCATAGGTCAATCTGTGTGGATGCCGCTAGATCCTTCGCCATCTTGAATGAGATCATTTATTAAAATTCGCACATTTTAGGAACATGCACAAGTTTATGTTATATTTGTTTGGAAATTGGTTTGTGGGATACGTATGAGCCACTTAACATGACTTTAGTTAAAAGAAAGACTAGATAGCGAATTGCTTACTATCTTGTAAGTTACTGTGAATTGTTTCCGACAATATGACAAATACTATAATTGTTAAATCCTGAGGCACGGGAAAGAAATATGACCGTACAAATTGTAAGAGTTAGCCCCCTTTATTTAGTCACTTAGCAAGATATCATCAGGGCCATTCATATCCAAAAAAATCGTTTTTAAGATTCTGTGCCGAGCAAGGATTCGTGTTCCTGCTATACATTATTTAAAAAAATCACATTTGTCAATGATTTGGAAGAAATTTGGAGAGACTGAATACCGTTTTCAAAGTTTCGACATGATATTCAGATCGTGTTACACAACTTTACCGAGTTACAGAAAGTTAGTTTGAGCACAAATTCTGTTTGATGAATACGGGCCCAAATGAATGGTCGAGTGTAGTTAAAGTGCTTCGACCATCCGTTAAATATATTATGTTTTTTTATATAACAACTACGGTATTCGTTTTCTAGTCAAAATCATTTTATGCATCTTAAATCCATCAGAATACACTTTGCTATNCGCCCCCTTTTTTTTAAATTGTGAAATGTTGTTTTCTACGTTCTTTTCAAGGTGAAATTTTCACTTGACATTATTAGGGTTTTTTAATTAAATGTACGTCTATATTATCTTTACATCAAATAGCTAGGTAAACACTTGTTTGTGTTACGATTAGTTTTGATCACCAAATATGCAAACCTTTTCTTGTTTCAGCCTGTACCCTCTCGTACATGACATTGGTCGGCACATGCAAAGCTTTCGGAATCCTCTACAATGAATTTATCACCATGTATGACGCGGGAGCGGGCAACACAGCCTGGATCAGTAGTCTCATGTTCTTCCTCAGTTTCCTACTGGGTAAATATGACTGTAGACCCGAGACTGTGTATACTATCGACACAGCCTTGATCAGTAGTCTCATGTTCTTCCTTTGTTTCCTACTGGGTAAATATGACTGTAGACCCAAGGCTGTGTATACCATCGACACAGCCTGGATCAGTAGTCTCATGTTCTTCCTCAGTTTCCTACTTGGTAAATATGACTGTAGACCCGAGGCTGTGTATACTATCGACACAGCCTGGATCAGGAGTCTCATGTTCTTCCTCTTTTTCCTACTGGGTAAAATACTCTCGACACAGCCTGGATCAGTAGTCTCATGTTCTACCTCTGTTTCCTACTGGGTAAAATACTACCGACACAGCCTGGATCAGTAGTCTCATGGTCTTCCTCTTTTTCCTACTGGGTAAATATGACTGTAGACCCAAGGCTGTGTATACCATCCACACAGCCTGGATCAGTAGTCTCATGTTCTGCCTCTGTTTCCTACTGGGTAAAATACTACCGACACAGCCTGGATCAGTAGTCTCATGGTCTTCCTCTTTTTCCTACTGGGTAAATATGACTGTAGACCCAAGGCTGTGTATACCATCCACACAGCCTGGATCAGTAGTCTCATGTTCTTTCTTTGTTTCCTACTGGTTAAATATGACTGTAGACCCGAAGCTGTGTATACTATCTACACAGCCTGGAACAGTAGTCTCATGTTCTTCCTCTGTTTCCTACTGGGTAAAATACTATCGACACAGGCTGGATCAGTAGTCTCATGTTCTTCCTCAGTTTCCTACTTGGTAAATATGACTGTAGACCCGAGGCTGTGTATACTATCGACACAGCCCGGATCAGTAGTCTCATGTTCTTCCTCTGATTCCTACTGTGTAAAATACTATCGACACAGCCTGGATCAGTAGTCTCATGGTCTTCCTCTTTTTCCTACTGGGTAAATATGACTGTAGACCCGAAGCTGTTTATACTATCGACACAGCCTTGATCAGTAGTCTCATGTTTTTCCTCTGATTCCTACTGGGTAAAATACTATCGACACAGTCTGGATCAGTAGTCTCATGTTCTTCCTCTTTTTCCTTCTGGGTAAAATACTATCGACACAGCCTGGGTCAGTAGTCTCATGTTCTTCCTCTTTTTCCTACTGGGTACATATGACTGTAGACCCGATGATGTGTATACTATCGACACGGGAGAATATGTGCACAAATGCAAACTGTTCACTATCGACACAGCCTGGATCAGTAGTCTCATGGTCTTCCTCTTATTCCTACTGGGTAAAATACTATCGACACAGGCTGGATCAGTAGTCTCATGTTCTTCCTCAGTTTTCTACTGGGTAAATATGACTGTAGACCCGATGATGAGTATACTATCGACACGGTAGAATATGTGCACAAATGCAAACTGTTCACAATTCGCGTATATGACTATTAAGTATCATTCTTTATTTTAATTTTATCACTAAGATTGCTACAATGAATTTATCACCATGTATGACGCGGGAGCGGGCAACACAGCCTGGATCAGTAGTCTCATGTTCTGCCTCTGTTTCCTACTGGGTAAAATACTACCGACACAGCCTGGATCAGTAGTCTCATGTTCTTCCTCAGTTTTCTACTGGGTAAATATGACTGTAGACCCAAGGCTGTGTATACCATCCACACAGCCTGGATCAGTAGTCTCATGTTCTACCTCTGTTTCCTACTGGGTAAAATACTATCGACACAGGCTGGATCAGTAGTCTCATGTTCTTCCTCAGTTTCCTACTTGGTAAATATGACTGTAGACCCGAGGCTGTGTATACTATCGACACAGCCCGGATCAGTAGTCTCATGTTCTTCCTCTTATTCCTACTGGGTAAAATACTATCGACACAGGCTGGATCAGTAGTCTCATGTTCTTCCTCAGTTTTCTACTGGGTAAATATGACTGTAGACCCGATGATGTGTATACTATCGACACGGTAGAATATGTGCACAAATGCAAACTGTTCACAATTCGCGTATATGACTATTAAGTATCATTCTTTATTTTAATTTTATCACTAAGATTGCATGTAAAATTACAGACGCGCAGTGTTTTCCTCATATAGAAGCATGTTTTGTGACATTTGTCGTCCTAATTTTTCATTTTTAAACATATAAAAGCAAAGAATATCATTTGTGAAAAGGGAGAAAATCAATGTTATTGAAAGTTGTTTACTATATTATAAAGACATAATACAAAGCATTTAAACAATAAACACATACAAATACACATATTGTTCATACTTTTATCTCATTAGACACCAAGTTTGAAGTTATACGTAAAAAATTACATGGTATGTGTGACTAAAGGCCGGATAGTGTGTACAATATCGACACAGTAGTAGTCAAGGTTTATTACGTAAATACCAAAATACAGAGACTAAGATTCTCATCCTGTTCATATCTCGTTTGACTTTCAAGTATTTTTTCCTTTGAATGTTGTTGCTAATACTGAATGTCAATGGGCAGTATGCCTTTCTGCATGCAGATATAGGTATTGTCTTCCTCGAATTTTTATTTTTATCCTTATAAGATAAACGAAAAATATGAAAGGCATTGTGATCGAGAAAGTCAGTGTTTCGGAAACTTGATTTTTACTGGTACAATGAACATAACTACAATGTCTTTAAATGTTTAAAATACATGCATATTTTACACATTTATCTCATTACACAGAGACTTGGAAATAGAGCATGTTAACACACAGAAATATTACATATTATACATATGTCTTCATGTCATCCGGGAGCTTCATACTTACACACATATACAAACATATCCTTGCAATTGTTATTAACATAAACATCTGGCCCCAGTTGTTCAAAAGGTGATTACCTCAATCAGTGATAAGCAAAATTGTGAGATTATACCTGGTATATTGACGAAATTATTAAGGTTGAAAATGTCGTTAAACAGTGATTAAGCTAATCACCTTTTGAACAACTGGGCCCAGATATTCTGGTGTAGTGAAGGTGCGTATATAAAGTCATATCTTCTCATTCTCAATGTTTTTAATACAAACGACAAAAGAATACGAGTATTTAAATACAATAAACTTTAACAACTGTCGACATTCTGTGGTTGTCTATATTTAGGACCTCTGGCTAACTACCTGGTGGGCGTTTTCTCGTTCCGGGCAGTGGTCATGTGTGGTGGACTGCTGGTATCCATTGGTTACTTTATCAGTGCCTTTGTTCCTCGTATGGAGTGGATGTTTCTGACCATTGGTATTGTATGTGGTAAGTACGACAGTGAGCAGGCTGTATTGTGTGAATGAATATACAAAGGTCATAATATCCAGCCACTACGTTATAAAATAAATAGCGCGAAAGCAACCATTTGAAACTAAGGCAACCCCGATCTCTTTCTTTCCTATGGAACTGATTAAATATGTATACGGGTGCATGAAAGAAAACGATATCAGCTATCATCTGTTTAGCGAGAATTTGCCATTGTAAGGAAATTTGATTATATATTGAGGGACAAGTATCAGTGTAGTTTTGAGAAACAAAAAAAGAGGAACTTGTGATACGTCAGTGATAAGTTAGGAAGCCAATGAAACGAAGATTATTACATATTGAAGAGTTTGTGTACTTATCCGAAGCTTGTAGGTAAAACCAAGGTAAGTGGACGATATTTCGTCGTTAAATAGACATAACTACAAGAAATGTCCTTAATCTCGTTGATGTCAAAGAACAAGAAATTATAAAACATGAAATATCCGAATTAATAGTTGTTCAAATTATAAGTTTTGACATTTACAAAGAGTATGAAAATACGTATTACTTCACAGCTATAATCTTCGCCAATCGCTACGACGCTGATTTAGAAATCGTGAGTCAACTTCTATTACGTAACATGCCAGCCTCCCCTGCTTGTGGAGTTCATGTATCCCACTTGATTCGTCATTCCACAACCTAAGTAGGTATAACATGACATTTCTGGATAAATTTTAACATCCAAAAACCTTGTTACAAGTTTTTCAGTTGTTAAATTCATTTCCACATATATGTATGAACTATTTTAATGGTGTCAAGTAATTTACATAACGCACATGGTTTTGATGAAAAAAGGAGGAAAAAAGTATCACCACCAAATGTTTTCGATGAGCTACGCGTCACCTTAGGTATCAATGGCTTTATATGGTGGCCATTCAAACCCACTCAGTTTCCCTATTTTGTTGACTTGACATACAATTTAAGGAATTGACATGCTTTTTTTTTAAATATCCCAGATGATTATTTGCACATATATCGGTCACATTTTCGTCATGTATTCCTATGCACATAAAGGCACACACTGTATGGAGATAACGTAAAAGTAACACCCCGAAACAGAACACTACATCTCGGCTAACGCCATAAGTGAGATAACTCTAACATTGTTTTTGTACCATAAAGTATTGATAAAGGAGCAGTAAGACGTTTTAAAAAATCGTATTGTCAATCTCGTTGAGCGGATTAGCTGTGGGTATGCAGTGTTTAGGCTCTGTGTGCTGCATGTCTGTGTATTATATGGCCTATTAATGTACGGTTTTCACAAATGAGATAAGTAACGCACATGCATGTATATGATACTAATATCTTCTGTAAATATCAGTCAGCAGCTCGACCGTGTATGGCTTCCTCGGGAGTCTATCTGCTCTTTATTTTGTCTTGTGTTTTCTGAGGCCTACTTCGCATGATACATACACACATGTATTAATTTATTTATTTTTTGTAATATTTCACTTTTTAATTAATTTGCACACAGCCCTCACACTTGATTTATTGCTAGAGGAAATAATAAATATAATGAAATAAAAAATAAAAACGAATAATAATGCTAATTAAGATTGTCTATTAAACATTGTTATTGATAGGAAATGAATGTATTATGCATTGTGAAACGTTAATTATCGGTCTAAATGGTCCAACAGATGTTAACACTCTTGATAATTTTGACCATGTTTTCGTCTCGACCTTTGGACTTTACATATAGACAGACTTAAAGTTGCCAGTTTCGACCTACATTTGAAAGCACTGTTATTCCTCACGGAATTGAAATATTCGTCAAGTCATTAGTTCTTGTCGTTCAGTTTTATCACGTGGACTTGTTTGTATAAGCTATGAACTCATACTTTTCTATAATATTACCACTGATTGGTGAGAAACTACATCAGTCCGTCTATCAATTTATAAAGCTGTTGTTTTAAAAGCATTTCGTTGTTTTCAGGTGTTGGTAGTGGACTTGCATTAGCACCGTGTGGAACTATCGTTAGTTTCTATTTCTTAAAGAAACGCGCGTTAGCCAATGGGATACTGGTGTCAGGTAGTGGGCTCAGCAGTTTTGTGTTCCCTTACTTATACCGTTACGCCATCGACAGATTCGGTGTCAAAGGAGCGCTGATAATAATTAGTGGACTTGCACTGCATATGTGTATCGCTGGGGCCCTCCTTCGTCAGCCACTGGAACTTGCAACTACACACAGGTCACCTGATAAATACACAGAAGTAGAGACAAACGATATAAAACTTACCAAAAATCAAACAAGTGAATTAAAGAAAAGAGGGAATACTTTTCCTGTGTATATGCGTTTGTTACGGAATACACGTTTAGTTATGTTTATAATTGTGTTCGCTATAAACGTTTTGGCATATGCTGCAAACTTTGTCGCGTTTCCAGCGCATATGCAGTCTCTTGGACTTAATCAGAGTCAGGTGACTATAGCATTTTCTATGATTGGAGCTGCCGAGGTATTTACCAGGTCCTTGTTCGGATGGTTTGCTGACAAGAAATATGTAGCAAACAGCACCATAATGATATTCTCAGGGGTATTAAGTGGAGTGGCCGCCATTTTGTTGCCGTTTTTAAAGACTTTTCCCTTCATGGTGGCTTACGGCCTGGTCATAGGGATATTTCCTGGTGCCTTCTGGAGTCTAATGGCGGTCGTGCTATTGGACTGTGTTCCTCTGAATGATTTCACGTCCGCCTTTGGTCTACTGTATACATTCATGTCCTTTGCGGTAGCATTAAGTCAGCCAGGAATGGGTAAGTATATGTTTCTGAGGCTCCCAGATACACAGATACACAGATTCTTTTCTGACTGTAGGACTTGCAAAAATCTTCTGCTGTCAGCTCAATACGGGTTGAACACATTCTGACAAGAGCATGTACATTTGGATAACATCAATCATTAATAGTTAAGGTGAAAAAGTAAATTATACATAAATTCCCAAGCTCGTCTTTGGTACGTGTTTATTTGAACCTTCTGTACAGTTTTGGGGAACTTACAGATCACGCGTATCTTATATCAACTTGAAAGAGCCGTTTGACCGAAATCAAAGAAAGATTTGTTTTTTCAGACCACGTCTCAATAATAAGTTGTTATTAAGCATGTTATAAAATAATCTTGTTCCACTTAAATGATCTCATAATTGAAACCAAATGGAATCTTGCCAGAAAGATTCATGAATTGTGTTTTTAAAAGAAACGGTATTTGACCTGTACTGTAAGCATTTTTGCTATAATTTATGTTTGAAAAGGTTTGACCTTGACCGACTGAAAGGTCACAGAGGTTATACAAGTTTTCAAACAATATTAAAAACAAAGCAAGTGCGTGAAAATCGTTGTGGATAATAGACGATGCAGAGAAACATTAAACATTATGCGAAAACAGTGTTTATGATGAACGTTGGTTATGGTGTATTAAACGAAATTGGATGGATCGTATATTTTTTTTAGCTCATTTAGGCATTAATGATTATTACTACATTTTGTTTTCGTAGCAAACGTTTCCTCGTGTGTTTTGACACTGTGTATATTCATTTCTACCTCTTACCTTACAGGATGGATCGAGGACGCGACAGGGAGCTGGAATTTGTCTTTCCGAGTTATGGGGTTTCTCCATCTCCTGACAGCTGTGATTTTGATGTCTGAGCCACTGATTGTTAAATTTTGTTCCTGTAACCAGAATGATGATGAACAAAAACAGAGTTTATCTGATATAGTTGAGGAGGAAAATAAGCTTTTACATAAGAAAAATAGTGACGATACTCTTTCAAGTTCTTGCTCGGTTTATCATGATACTTGTGAATCTCGTGCCAAATCTCCTTCAATAAGTGATAATGATATTAGTTTGGCGTCTGCCACAAATGCCTCCGGGGAATCAGGCGAACAGTTAAAGGTCCTGGCTCCGATTGCCTCACTTGAAGATGTTGTGATATAACAATTGACATGAGGAGGAAATATTTATTTTTATAATTTGTATTGAAGTCAAGTCATGATAAAGCATTGCACCAGAGTAATATATATTTCTTCTGTCATCTCTTTCAATGTAAAACATTGCCACTGCTTCACGCATTGTCTTCTGTAAATTTTGTATAGCGTACAACTATTATACAAGTATTGTCTGACATGCGGTTGTATCTTCTGTTGAATAAATACTGACCACGTATCAACGTGATGACCTGATAGTTTAATTAGGTAAACACTAATAGAGCTTCATGTTTCAATTGTAATTACCAGTAGGCATTCATATTGAAATGAATACGATATACACCGGCTGCGGAAGAACGTTTACGGCAGGACAAGGTCAATCGTTGCCAGATTCGTGAACAGAAAAGATAGATAATGCTGCATCTACCAAATTATTCATAAACAGACAGCACAGTACCCATCAGAAATTAATGATTTCCATGTTCGAAACACGTTTGACATACACTTTTCTTTTTTGAATGTATTTGGCTTAAAAATCCAGGTTAATTTGCCCTACCTTCAAATTCTTATATTATCATGAGATATTATTGAGTTTTTTTTAAAAAGCAAAACTGATAATTGAGATGTTTTGCATGTTCCTTATGCTTATTCTTATGATGTCAAAATAAAACCTAGAAAAAAGTGTTAAAGGACATCTGGTGGAATTGTAATTATGTATATAAAAAGAACTCGAGCCAATATTAACTTTTCATCCTACTCTATCTAAATATGTTCAATGGATAACTGTATCTAACAATGATTTGAATCTATTGATGGGATGTATTTATATCCCTCCAGAGAATTCTAGATATACAAACACTCTTAACATAAGGTTTAAGATTGGGGTTTATAAATATTAAGCACATTTGATTTTCACAGCACTGTACCTGAATGTACCTTATTTATATCCAGGCCCCATAGACAATCAGGGAATATAAACAAATAAGTATAATGTAATAAATTAAATATCAATCCAAATAGTGATATGACAGGACCATTCCATTCCTGATGTCAGGAGAGCTAAGTCCGGAAGCATGGATCAAGAGTGACTGTTTTGATTACCATTATGATCAATAGTGACCGATGATATCAACTTCAAGAGTTTAGTATTTCTGAATAAAAATAACATCTGATTGTATCAAAGGTGTAATGCTAACCTTTGACTTCTTCAAAGCAGTAAGTCCAGACTTCCTCGTTAATCAAAAGTACCACAAGAAAGACTTTGCATTCCACATCGAAAATATATTCAATATTTCCGGTACTAAATCATGTTTTCCTGTGAATAGAGGAAAACTGGCGTCTCCCAAGTTTCAAAAAAGAAAAACCGTAATAACTACCGTCCTATATATGTTATCCACTGGTTCTATATTCTAAAGATGTGTCTTAAAAAATGTCTATAACTACTTTCTTGACCATTCCTTTTCGTACAAAAATCAATCAGGTTTCAGGTCTGTCGACTCTACAGTATACTAACTATTTCTTATGCTTGCACCGCTGGAATATGTCATGACAAAGTCGATGGCTCACTGTGCGCCACCTTGAAGTTGAGGCGAGAAGACTAGTTTTTTGATCCTTTGATATATATACATCAAAAGAATATCTCAGTCGCGTAATAGTAAAATTGACTGGCTTTGAAGTCGGGTTTCGCTCCTCTGTAATCGTACTAGTACGCACTGTGACACCCTCTTTCAGACCCCTTCAATACCTAACTACATTTCTTTTCTTTAAATATCCTCGTGTTATTGGTTTCCGCGCTAAGAAGCAGTCGCGATTTGTTGAAATTACGGATGACTGTCATAAACATATACACATTTACTAATAGAAAGAAATACTAGAAACGTAAAACTGCATTTTTTTTTTAAATCAGAACTTTTTTTAACAAATTTCTCCCGTCGGAAAGCCGTCATATGTTTCCGTGTGTCTATTTTGATGTGTTCAAAGAAAGATAACTCGAATACGCTAAAAAGAAATTTCTTTGATCGTCAAATTAATTTCAAAAACAAATTTTTGAAAATTTCATTTTTTTTTTATAGATATTTCAATATGTTACGTTGAACGAATTCATGTTATCATAGAATCTGTTATTAGCTTTTTTGTGCAGTCTTATATGGGTTTTGGTTGATGGTTAGTTATGTCCATTTTATTCTGTTTAAAATTGGTGAAAATTATAAGTTCATTGCATTGCAAGGTTTACGTTTTAATGCAAACAGTGTTGATGGATACAAGAATGTCTCCTTCGCTCTTCGGAAGTGGAAAAAAATTGGCGAGGAGATGTTGCCTCATTTGCATACGACATTGTCATACGTTTGTCAGACTACAAAAAAGACCGGTTCATGAATAAAATATATATTACTATGGGTTCATTTTGAGCAAGATAAAAAGTTAATTAACCAAAACTGCATATTTATGCGAGTTTTTAATCAGTGAGTCATTCTTATGTTTTCCGGATGAACTTCTGGTAATTTTTGTGTCAGTTTACAGACGAGCGCGCGATGGCCAACTGAGTAATGAGATATATAGCTTGATAAAATGTGTGCGTGGAAATATATAACGCGCGGAAACCTATGACTAGACGTATTATTCAAAATGCTTGTTGTGCTTCGTGAGCGGCAAGTTTATGGATATTTTTTTTATTTCGCTGCAGCTGTATTACTTACATTAATATAATACAACGAACAGCTGCACTTTTTCCAGAATCCGGATTTGTTACAGCTCTGTCTCCGTTTCTAATATTATATCAGGGGTTAAAGTTCATATTTTCGCTGATAGCCGCGGGTATTCAACCCATGAAATCATTCAACCGTTATACCGATTGTAAGGTAATGGCATTGACGAGTTTCTATAAACCTGTCACGGGAATAAGTAGTAGATCAACTCGAATAAGTTTAGCAAGCGGGAACGCCAATACCATGCTCATTGTGACTTATAGTTAGGCCGGGCAAGTTTGCTGACAGGTGCCCTTTAGGAACACTTACGAAGTTACGCTCAAGTTCCGCTACACTAAAGTTAGAACAATGGCAATGCGACTAGAATAAGGATATACATCGCTATTGTTTCAAATTGTTATTATTTCACAGAGAATTATTTTAAATAAGGTAAACATAAAAAGAATTAAAAGTATGCGTTTTGGTCAATACAGCCACATCCGGTAGACCTAATTGAGTCGTATCACGTTGTAGTCTTGCTTAAGTCCGATTTTTTGTAAACTTTTAAATGGGAGGGGGTCAAATCCACAGGGCTTGGTTTCATTTTGAGTAATATATGACGTAAATTTCAATAATTGCCGTTAAGGAAACACGTATACACATCAGTAAAAAATAGCAACACTTTTTACCCAGTGTACACATTAATTTTTTTTATAAAAATTAATGGCACTGAGGTACATGTATAAAATATTATTGGATTATCAAGACTACCTGCAATGAAATGGGGAAAACCCCTCAACTTTTGGTTTTCACTTCAACTAGTTTCTCGACTTTTGTTTGTAAATAACATTTCCTAAGGTGGAATAAAGGATATGAAATTATTTTAAGAATATTTGAAATGCAATCACAAATTTCGGTGCATGCAGGTATCGTAAGGTAGCAGTGACGGATCCAGCGGGTTTTTTTGGTTTCAAGAACCCCCAGCCCCCTACTCGAGAATTTTCTTAAAAAATCATGTATATTCACCATTTATTTTTCAATTTTTCCCCACTTGGAACCCCTCCCCTGGAAAACCCACGCCCAGATCTGTAGGTCTTTGGATCCACCACAGGGTAGTCAAAATCTGTGTGTGGTTAAGTGGGTTAAGTTTATTCTGGTACAGGATTTGAACATCCTCTTTATCGGACTTAAAATCTTATAATACATAGTTTGTATATACAAATTACTAATGATATAAGCAAAATGTGCAATATAATATAAATAATGAGAGACTCACTATATAGTAACTATAGACAGTTATAGTTCCGTTAAAATAAGATTATTTCATATTTAAAAGTGATTTATTTAGAATATTCTTGAATCACACATATTTCTTCATAAATGGGAATACAGTCCCAATTATTTCAAAACCCGATTTGTTCCCTTTGTTTAACCAATACAGACTGCTTCCCCTAGCAGAAAAAGTGCATTATTTTCTCAAAATGAAGAAAAAAGAGGAATATCTTCCCTTTTTCAATAATTTGCTATATTTTCCCATTTGATGAAAGTACTGTATATGCTGCTGTTAATAAACACTGCTAAAGCACACTTGGTAACGTTAACTCTCCCTATTTTGTAGGGACATATTTTGGATCCTAAAATTGAACATTTTCAGCCAATTAATTTGCTAAACTACATTCCTATTTCCTAAGATCTATCAATTTCATTGGAATGAACAGTTCAAAGACGCCATTTGAAAAGGGTTATTTTTTCCCTTCTCTGTACAATATACCCATTATATTTATGCTTTTTTATTTGAATATGTAAACTCTACCCCATGGAAATTTTAAAAAAATTGGCAAGTATATATGCTCAAGTCCTACACCTTACATTGAACAATGTAGCTAAGTTGACGACCCGTAATGTATTCCTGTTTGTATTGACACTCCTGTCGATTCCACATCGTTTTGTATTTTGCCCATCAACAGATATTAACGAAGATACAGTGAACGACCTTGAAGGAACATTCATGTGATGGTCAATTCTACAGAATGCTGCGGTCATCTTTGTCCACTCTTGGATTTCTCAGATCTGTCAGAAGTTTTTGTGATTCTTATGGCAGGAGGTCACTTCAAAATGGTGGGTTTTATATGTTCAGCCATTGATACAGGTTCATCGTGTCATAAATTATAAACTGATGCAGATGGACAATCTGTTTAAAATACTAAGTAATTTGTCAGTAAGTAGTTTAGTAAGCGAAAGTATCAATTATTGATGAATTAATTATTTAATGTTTTAATAGGACTGCATGAATACCCAAATTAAGTGACAATGATGTAATTATTACATCCACTATTAACAGAGGTGTTCACTTTACATAAGGTCTCCTTCTTTTATAATGAATGGATTACAGCCAACAAATGAAAATTTAGAAGAAGAAAAGGTGATTTTCAATGTATACTGTACATTGTACACCTTTAACACTTGAAATGATATATTTATTATGGAATTTGTGATCGTTCAGAACACAAGAGGTAAAACCAATTGATTTTCAATTATAATTGATCATCGGCCCATCACAATATACTGGGGGGGATTTCATATTTAGAAATAGAATATACTATCTAGCCGCTCGATCCTTAGAGCGGCAGACTCGCAGGTAAGCTGGGGGTTGCAGGGTTGGTCCCTGGTGAAAGCACACTACTCTCTTTCCTGTTACCTATTTATTATTACATCTTTTTGAAAATATCAAATGCACAATTTCAAACAGAAACTCTTTTCAATTAATTGTATTCTGGTGTTGTTATAGCCATTAAACTTTTGATTAAACAATCTATCGTACTGAAGGTTGTACTCACTCTCCTGTACTCAGTCCATTTCATATTTTTCGCAGGTATAGTTCAATTATCCGAAGAGGTCAAATCTGCTGTGCATTATGGGAAGCCTGTGGTTGCCTTGGAAAGTACTATCATCACACATGGAATGCCCTACCCTGAAAACCTCAGGTATTGTTTATTTGGCAGGATTCAGCAGTAAAACATGAAATATAATAGTTAGTTAGTTTGCACTAAGGGCAAGTGAGTTTATGCTGTACGTGGTGCGGCGTCTGTTGTCCTTTGGGGGAAATTGACGTAAATCTTTCAAATCCTCTGTCTCCTTCAGTACATTTCAAGGTTTTTTAAGCAAACAGAGCATTCTTGGGCAATGTGGAATCAATTTTGTATAGATGGAGGATGTGTCCCCTGAGAGGAGAGGGGCAGGGCTATATTAGGGTAATTGAAATAAATGTTTAAAATTCACCCCACTTCAGTGGGGCAGTAAGAAGGGACCCAATGAGGGACAGGGTGTTGTTGAGAGAGGGAGCCAATATTTGGAAATACATGTAGTTGCAGTGTTATATTTGATGATAATTTTTCCCAATGGTTGCTTATAATCCAGGTGAGTGATACAGGCCCTCTAGGTCTCTTGTTTGGAAATCGCAGCTTGGAATATTGCTTTTAAAAAATAATGACTTTGCTGTACTTAACAGTTTAATGAAACATTAAAAGATCCAAGGACTGGAATTTTTTTACCATCTGCATGATAATAGCATTAGTGAATCATTTCTGAACAGAAACCAATACTTTGCAGAACTTTTATGACAAAAAGATATTAAAAGATGAAATAAACAAAAGAGATGTCAACTCAGTGTTTTGGAGTAAAACCCACTATGGTGTCAGATCGGGATTCAAACCCTGGACCTCCGATCACAAAAGGTTCACTCCAAGCAACCAAGTTATTTGATCATCAGTAGTTATCTTACCCATTCCCACTACAGTTATATCAAAGATGGAATAAAGGGAAGCTACTGTATGCCTTAAAATTCATTTGACTTTTTCTAGTGTTTTGCCTCTAGTGGGACAAGAAGCCTAAAGAAGCTTGCTGAACCTCATTTTATCAAGATCATATGTATGTGGGAGGCATTCATTTGAGATCCTTGACTTCAATTTACATTTCTCCACTGGGAAACAACCTCCGTAGTGCCAGTCCCTGCTCCCACATTTGGTTAATCTGTAGAATTCTAATAGTTCCGTAATGTTTGGTGTTTAGGACAGCCCAGGAGGTTGAAACCATTGTACGAGAAAATGACTCCATCCCCGCCACCATTGGTATTCTGGCTGGAAAGATTAAAGTAGGTATGTATAATTGTCCCGTGAGCACCAAACTGGATTATAGGAAGGTTTGTTTATTATTACTTGTTTAGTTATCAGGTTTAAGTATGATTATGTGTGTATCAGGTTAAAATATACCTTTATATTTGTTTAACAGGTTTGATTATAATTTGTGTTTGTTTATCAGATTTGGGTATAATTACGACTCCACGTTGGAGATGGATCCTGCGGATGCGTTATAATAATCACAGTGTCAGTCCATAGCTGTTGATAGGACGTTAAACAATATACTTAACCAAACCAAACCAAACCGTCTGTCCACACTTTTATTTCCAGAGATTATCTAAGAATTCAAAAGACTACCGTAAAACCCCATGTAATTTGCGCAGGTACTTTTTGAGGCTGAAAATCTTTTTGAAATGTAGCATGGTTATTCACTGTGATATGTAGATGTGTATTACAGGTTAAACCCTTTCAGCACTGTAGACAATAATGGACATCCAGATCAATTTATGGTAGAGGTTATTAGAGTTACATAGGGATGAAAGGGTTAAGTCATAAAAGTCATAAAGGTCAAGGTCAGTGTTACTAAAAATAGACTATGGGGGTAACGGTCAGGCACATGGTGATGGCCTTGCTGACCTGACAGTGTTTTAGTTTGTTAACTCCTCAGGTTTGTATATTCATAATTTGCTTGTGCTGACCAGGTTTGAGTGCTGAAGAACTGGAGTATTTAGCAACACCATCCAGATCTGTTATTAAAACGTCAAGGCAAGATCTCCCTATTGTAATATCAGAAGTAAGTATACATCTCTACTGATGTTAATGGTGATGAGTAAATTTGTTTACAGCATATTAATGGTCAACAAAGTAGACTGTCCTAGCTTTAGCTGCTATCTCTCAATTCAAACTTCGGCCAAGACATTTTTGAAAAATTAGTGTTTGCCAAAAAAAAATAAAAAAATATACAAGTCGTCTTATAAAGAACATTTTATATCATGATTTTGTAAAACAATTATTTCAAATGCATGTAGAATATATTTTTGATGTATCAATTAGTTAAATACACTACAAATATAACCAACTACATGTATCTTGCATATATCCAGGGACGTGATGGAGGGACGACAGTCTCTGGTACGATGGTGGCAGCTAACATGGCCGGGATCTCTGTGTTTGTCACCGGCGGAATCGGCGGTGTCCATAGGGGAGTGGAAGCCAGTATGTCATTATGATATAGTGTACAGAAATACTCAGATATTGTTGTTCTAATCAATGGATTTAGATCATATTATTTCTCTCTTGGCAGATGTATTTTGCATTTATCAATTTGAATGCAGAACTATGAATATACTGTTCACAGAATGTTCATGGCCCACATACTAAAGCTAATTTAATAAAAAATCACATTTAAATGAAACCCATCTCTTTATGACTAGTGAAAAAGGACATAAAGTTAAAAATATCAACTAAAAATGGAGGGAAAATTAATTGGAGGATGTTTTTCAGTGGTAAATATACAAATGTTTTCTTTGAATTAAATTCATAATTTCTGTGATTGCCTGTTCAGGTTGCTAAATGAGAAAAATTGTGAATATTCGTTGCACTCTTTAAACCTTTGTATGTCCTGTTTATAGTATGTTAATTACATTATGCAGCAATGGACGTGAGTGCTGACCTGACAGAGCTTGGTCGGACACCGGTCACTGTGGTGTCCTCAGGGGTCAAGTCAATACTGGACATCGCCAGAACTCTGGAATTCCTGGTAAGCATTTGGCTCCCAATGAAGAAGATTGCTTTATTTATGTGTGTGTTTTACATCCGATTAATAGCTACATGATCATTTAAGGACTTGCAAGGTGTTGGTGGTTGTCAGCAATCTACACAAATACGATTATGTATAGATGAACAGCCCTCTATAAGAAGTGTCTTATTTCTGATCTACAGGAGACACAAGGCGTGTGTGTGGCTAGCTATGGACCCAGTCGAGATTTTCCTGCATTCTTCTCCCCGAGGAGTGGATTCTTGGCCCCATATAATGTTGAGGACCCGTCCAGGGCAGCAAGATTGATTGGTAAGTATGTATGTTTGTTAATAAATGTGGTCAGTCTAGATTGATGTTAATTGTAAAAAAGAAAAAGAAAAAGAAAGAAAAATAGTCAATAGGATCATATAGTACCCGCCTAAACGGACATTCAATTGGGAGAATATAGGCAGTAATATTTTACCATATTATTTCAAGCTTGTGCCTGTGGTCACTGATTGCTTTATTTATGGAGTTATTAGTGTGTGTTGGTAGAATGCTTTGCAGTACTGCTGATGACTCGATATAATAATGTGTGATTTCTATTTTTGTCCATAGATGCTCACCACAGACTTGGCCTGGAGAGTGGTGTCCTTATAGCAGTCCCTATACCAGAGGATCAGGCAGGCCAAGGGAAGCTTCTAGAAGATGCCATACAGATAGCTGTGGCAAAGGCAAGGTAAAGGTCATAGATATTAATGTGACAAAGGCAAGGTAAAGGCCATACAGATAGCTGTGGCAAAGGCAAGGTAAAGGTCAAAGATGCTAATGTGACAAAGGCAAAATAAAGGTTATAGATATTAATGTGACAAAGGCAAGGTAAAGGTCATACAGATAGCTGTGACAAAGGCAAGGTAAAGGTCATACAGATTTTGTAGCAAAGGCAAGGTAAAGGTCATAGATATTAATGTGACAAAGGCAAGGTAAAGGTCATAGATATTAATTTGACAAAGGCAAGGTAAAGGTCATATATATTAATGTGACAAAGGCAAGGTAAAGGTCATATATATTACAGATATTAATGTGACAAAGGCAAGATGAAGATCATACAGATATATGTGACATAGGAAGGTCATACAGAGATGACAAAGATGAGGTAAGGCCTTACAGATATGTGACACAGGCATTAATAGTTGCCAGGTCATTTATATACTATCAATACTCTTTCAAAACGAGATCATCTGTAAATAAATCATCAGTTGATTTCAAAAGAGGTGACAGTCTATAATATCTCCAATATCTGGCATGACCTAATAAACGTTTTTAAGACTTTTAGTGAAATTAGATTTGATGTTTTCTTTTGTGTAAAATGGCGCTCTATTATTTTTCACAGTATATGGATAATTAAAGATGTCGCAGAGCGTTGACTGAAAATGACCAACTTAATTGATTTGTTTTACATTTGAAACACAAAGATTTGATTTCAGCATACACTAGTGTAACTCAAAAGGCCTATTTGTGCTCTAAGGATGTGTGATTTCATATTATCTCACTCAGAAACATAGTTTCAGGTATTCATCATGTTACAAGAAATATTAACCCCCCTCCCCCACATTGTGTGTCCGTCTGTCTGTTTGTCCGTCAGGCCGTCACGCTTCCATTTCCGGAGATTATCTCATGATACAGATGGCCAAAATATCTAAAATTTCACATGGTGATACACTGTGATGTGCAGATGTACAATAGGGGTTTAGAAAGTTCCTTAGGTAAAGGTCACTGTCATAGAATTGGGAATATACTGTCAAAAATATATCATATAAGGCCCTAATTGATTTTATGTTATATTTCAGTGAGGCAGGAATATCTGGAAAGGAAGTCACTCCATTTATACTTCAACAGGTCAATGAAATCACAAAAGGAGCCTCCCTGGTTGCTAGTATCCTTCCCTGATACGTGAACAAAAATAGACATAATCATTTAAAGTGACATCTCAGAGGCAGGGTCATCCTTCAATATTATGTAATATACATACTTGCAAACTCTCTAATTTGGACCCTTAAATCACCATTTTCAGCCAGTTCACTGCTTAACTGTTCATATAGCTGTGGTGAATTTCGGGAGATTTAACTCCCTTGGACTGTTAACTGGGCCTGCATGAGACCTTGTGCAGCAACATTATAAGATATTATCGCTGTGACATCTCAGCATGGTCTCTTTACGCCTGGCTTTTAAACAGAACACACGTGCGCAATTATGCTCCATTGTCATACTAGCATTGGGAGTTAAGAGCTGTCCTTTAACGCTATGAAGATACAATGCAATACAGTTAGAAGTAGAAGTAGAAGATACTTATGTGACATTCACATACCACAGTTCTATACAAAGGGAAGTGCCACATTAGAAAATAAGCTGCAATGCACCCCCATGCATATTTGGTATACATGTTGTAATCCTTTACTTCATTTAAGACATTGCACTCATCAGAAACAATGCCAGGGTGGGTAGTCAGATAGCCAAACAGTTATCTATCTACAGGAAATCCTCACCAGATGGCGCAACCAACACAGAAAGTGATGATGTCACTACAGTACGACCACATATAAAGTCGAGGTCACCAGCTCAGCAGTCTGTCAAAGGCAAGGGCAGAGTGGTATGATAGGCTTTTTACGTTGTTTTATCATAAAATCCTTATGTATTAAATTCACTTCATGTGAAAATTTTGAAAGAAAACAGAAATCGGTACGGTATTCTTAAGAAGGAAAATTCAAACTGTTGCAAATTGCTGCATTTTACAAAATTTGAATTAGTTAATTTTAAAACTTTGCATTAACATTCATCAAGTAAATTTAAAAAGATCAGGCAGACTACTCAAAGTAGATTTCCTGGTTAAATACAGAATTGACAGGTTTCTTTTCTGACTTAATCTGCTTTTAAAAGAACAATGAAACACTTGGGACCTATCTATTTTTCTTTTCGACAGAACTTCCCTATAGCCATCTGTCTAATCCATCACTGTACACGTTCCATAGCTATTCTGTAGACGTTTTAACTACAAACAAACTTTGATACTTCAAATTGATTTATTCAATTCAGGAAAAACATTCCAGATAGCATATAAAGTATTTCTTATTCACGAAATTGAAACTTCAAAGGAATAACGTTTTGTTTATTATCGATTCAGAACTTATATTCTGTAACTTTGTTTTGTAAAGTGGACTTATTTCTCTTTTATTTCAATTACAGGTTGTGATTGGAGGAATCAATGTAGATTTTTATGCAATGGTGAATAAAGACACTTTTGCGGTAAGCGCTATGATAAGGATTTACCGGTATAATATTAATCATGACATCACACAAATATGTTGTTTGATATTTCAGATGCTATCTCACATTTGCTATCACTATTATATGAGCTGAGATAGAGCTCAATGTCACCGTCAGTGTTTATTAAAAGTTGATAATGAATTGTCTCCCATTTAAGCTGATTAGTACAGAGTTATCTCCCCTCTACAGAAATAATTATTTGTCGTTGACATCTCCCCTGTACAATAAATTATCTCTTAGACAGGTATGATTATGTTGATAATGAGTTACCTCCCCTGTTTACTAACAACACATCGTCTTTCAAACATGTATGAGTATGTGGATAATGAGTTATATCCCATGTACACTAACAGTAATTTGTCTCCCATGAGGTAGCAAAGTACAGTAGAAATGGTCGGATCCTAAAAATAAAGGGCATGCCTCAGATAAACATTATATGCCAATTTTAGTGCTGATTTTTAATTTATTTTTAATTTTGATACATGTTATATACAAAATAATGACTTGTCTGAAGTTATCTCTCTTAATTATATATATGATGAGTTATCTGCCTTTTACACTAACAATTAGTTGTCTCCTATGTAAGCTGATACTTGTGATTAGTTATCTACCCCACTGACATTGAATTGTCTGCCATATAGGTTGATACTTGTAATTAGTTATCTACCCTGTACACTGACATTGAGTTGTCTGCCATGAAGGCTGATACATGTAATTAGTTATCTACCCTGTACACTGGCATTGAGTTGTCTGCCATGAAGGCTGAAACTTGTAATTAGTTACGTACCCTGTACACTGACATTGATTTGTTTGCCATTCAGCCCGATACTTGTAATTAGTTATCTACCCCACTGACATTGAGTTGTCTGCCATGAAGGCTGATCCTTGTAATTAGTTATCTCCCCTGTACCCTGACATTGAGTTGTCTGCCATGAAGGCTGAAACTTGTAATTAGTTACGTACCCTGTACACTGACATTGATTTGTCTGCCATTCAGCCCGATAGTTGTAATTAGTTATCTACCCTGTACACTGGCATTGAGTTGTCTGCCATGAAGGCTGATCCTTGTAATTAGTTATCTCCCCTGTACCCTGACATTGAGTTGTCTGCCATGAAGGCTGAACCTTGTAATTAGTTATGTACCCTGTACACTTACATTGAGTTGTCTGCCATGTAGGCTGATACTTGTAATTAGTTATCTACCCTGTACACTGGCATTGAGTTGTCTGCCATGAAGGCTGGTACTTGTAATTAGTTATGTACCCTGTACACTGACATTGAGTTGTCTGCCATGTTGTTTGATACTTGTATTAAGTTATCTGCCCCTGTAGACTGACGGAGGAACCTACCCTGGTGGTGTGCGGCAGTCCTTTGGAGGTGTGGGGAGAAACCTTGGTGATTGCCTCAGTCGTCTTGGAGTCAACCCGTTGTTTATCTCCGCTGTGGGCAATGACTCACACAAGCCAGCATTCCAGCACTATAGTAGTCATATGGTAAGCCTCTTGTGATTTGTCTTTCATATTTAATAAATATTAAGATAATACCTATTTTAAAGATTTTTCTATGTAAAATTTAACCAATCAACATTTGTATTACTGAATAATTCAACAAAGAAATGCATCAGGCATACAATAATAACTTAACTTGGGTAGTTAGATTGCGCAGTGGATAACGCACTCGTGGATAACGCACTCGTCTTTCACCAAGGGGGCTATTGTTTGATTTACAGATTGGATTAGAAATGTACGGGTCACCTGTCTAACCACGTGGTTTTTCCCTAGGTTCTCTGTTTTCCTACCAAATTAAGAACCCCCTGGATGCTACCATCTGGACCAACAATAGCGTTAAAAATTCAAGTTGATAGAACTTGTTTCAGAATTGTTGTAAAATTGTAAAAGTTTAAGTATAAAAACAAAAACTTAACTTGCATGCCTATGTATCTAAGGATACTTCACACATGACATGCTTCAGATGCTGATTCTGACCTACATTTTCCGCTTGATTGACCTTGTTCGGCTAAGATCAGTCCCCATTCTGCTCTATGATTTATACAATTGTAATAGTACAATCAGCTGCGTAAGTTAATTTCAGTAATTCCTGTGGTTTGACAGGATCTGAGCGGTGTTGCGGTCAGGGACGACCAGACCACAGCCACCTACTGTGCTGTGCTGAAGAGGACAGGAGAACTGATATTTGGTATCGGTGATATGGACATCCACCAAACAGTCACATCTGAGATGGTAAGTGGACAATGTCATCGTTAATGTTCTGAAGTTCCTAAATTTATTTACATTAACTTTGCATAATCTAAATCAGAAATGAATAACAATGTGTCTTCTGTAAAAAGTGGAAGTTCCTACATGTGGAAAATTTTCGTGCACTTTTGGTGTGACTCTTTATTCATTCACCCCTGGAATTTCATAATGAACTATTCCATCCTTTGAATTGGAGTTCTCTTCAGGGGTGAATGAGTTATACTTACTGATTGCAGTGTGGAAATTTGCAGGTTGTATTCTTTATATGTACATTCCATATGTATGTTATATAGATAAATATTGTGATGTGTATATATTTCTCCAAGAAATACTCTATACAAAAAACATGAGCATTTCAACACCACAGAAATTCCTTTTTAGCAGTATATGCCCTATTTCCAATCTGAGCATTTGTAGCAAAGTAATGAAATATGCTGTATATACTGAAAATATATATTTCCCTAAAACTGTTTACGTAGTTGATAATGGCATTTTTGTTAACTAGAACTTTACCAACAGCTGAAGCTAAAAAAGTATGGTTGTACAGTTACGGATTTCTTTATTACTGGTTAAAAACGTATCAAACTATATTAACCTGAGGAATTTTGTGACAAAATTAAAAAAAAACTTACTCCACTAAATTGTTTTGTTAAGAATGTGATGGCACTCCCTAAAATGTTTATTGAGGAAGTAGAGTGTATGATGTGTGAGAAGGTCTTTGTGAATGCCTCCCACCCCCTTTTTGTGTGCTGTAATCATCTCTAATGCATGATGTGAGTGTTTGAATGCTGTCAGGTTTCAGGAAGAACTGAGTTATCTCCCCTTGTATCTATTGGTGACATACAATGTATGATGTGTACTTATTGAGGAGGAAATGGTGAGGTCCCCATCTCTCCCCCTTATATGCACATGTACATATTAGGTGTACCACTCTCAGGGAGGCACGGTAGTCTAGTTGTAGGACGCCGGGCTCGTGACTGGGTTGTGGGTTTGAGTTACGGCACAGCACTAGTACTGTGTTGTATGTTTGAGCAAGATACTGTACTTTACTCCGCTTGTTCCAGTCTACTCAGCTTTCCAGTCTACTCAGCTGTAAATGCGTACATGGTTGGGCAGTGCTAGAATTGAATAATGTTAGCTGTGAGTGCCGAAATGGCAGCACCGGCTGTATGCTCCCCAGGGAGTTGAGAAAGATGTTGGCTGGTTGCAAAGGCCCTAAAACCACAAATAATAATTTATGAACCACTTTGAGAGGATATGGGTTGTGATAAAGCGGTATATAAGAACCTCAAATTGTTATTATTATTATTATTATTAAATCAAAGGGTCATAGTTTTAAGAAATGACCTATGATGTTTGTGTGTATTTGGCAGGTGTCAGGATTTGAGGAAGAGCTTGCCAGTGCTCCCCTTGTGTGTGTTGACGGTAACATTCCTGCTGAGACCATCCAACACGTATGCCAACTGTGTAGCAAGGCTTCTGTCCCAGGTACATTAAGTATAACTGATTTATTTTGATAGATTATATTACTGTGTACAGGGTTTATTTTAACATCCACATTATAAAAAAATAATTATTGCATAAACAAATGAAAGACTGTCTTCTTAGACAGAGGACGTGTTTTAGGCAGATGTTTCCTTCAATGCCTGGTCTAAAATTAAAGTCATAATACGGATTTTTCGGAGCATATATTTTTTTATCTGATACAATTTTTAGTTTACTCCTAAAAGTATCGTTTCTAATTACTGAAGACATTTTCATATCAATTTTAAAGTCCAATATCAGCCCTCAGGACATGGGGTTCCTCTTTCTGATATAACACCCTTCTTTCCTGTGGCTGATCATGTCATATCCTCTCAGGCTGATAACGGATATGTATAATGATATGATATAACCTTCATATATTTTGATTTTCCAATAAATAATTGATCTATGTGAATTTGATTACAGTTTGGTTTGAACCGACAGACGTACACAAAGCAGGGAAACCTTTTGGTGCTGGAGTAAAGAAACTGCCAACCTACGTGTCACCTAACCTTCATGAACTTCAACAGATGTACCAAGCTGTAACGGGTGTATCGCATGTACAATCAGGTAGGTAGATTTCCCATCACAGTGAAAAATAGCATTCATGTTTTAATAAGGTTAAGGTATCACCAAACTTTTATTAGGAGGCACGGTAGTCTAGTGGTAGGATGCAGGGCTCGTGACCAAAGGGTTGCCTGCAGTTCGAGTCGCGGCACTGTGTTGTTTTTTTGAGCAAGATACTTTAACTCAGCTTGTTCCAGTCTACTCAGCCGTAAATGAGTATGTGGTTGGGCAGTGCTAGAATTGTAGAATGCTAGCTATAAGCACTGAAATGGCAGCACCAGCTGTATGCTCCCCAGGGAGTTGAGAAAGATTTTGGCTGGTTGCAAAGGCCCTATAACCACAATAATAATTTGTGAACCGCTTTGAGACGACCTACGAACTAGGTTCTGATAAAGCGATGTATAAGAACCTCACATTATTTATTATTATTATACAAACTCGTTTCAGAATTTCCAGTAACAGAAAGGTGAAAATACAGTCACTATTGATGCTCACTCTTAAAATTCTGCCATTAAATAAAGTTCACTGTCTCCTGGTTTTGTGCTGTTTTGTAGCCTCTGTCCATCTGCATGATCTCAACTTTGTACTTGAAATAACTTTCCACTTTATCTGAATAACCAAGAAGCCTTGGGTAATGATATTTGGCCAGTAGCATGCTGGGATTAAGGGTGTGATTTAATGAATGACCTTGACCCATTTAATTTCATGGTCACAGGGGTCGAATTTGGCCGTTAATTCCTTTAAACAACCTCTTCTGAATGATGAAGTGGCCCAAGGTCCTCATATTTGGCATGTGGCTTAATGGTTTAAATTGGTATTAAGTTCGAAATCTGAATGAATGACCTTGAAAAACCAACTTTGAAAGTCTGAGGTTAAAGAAATATGTTGAAATTACAAAGGAGTTTCCTAAAGTGTAGAGTAAATATTTCAACAAATACCCATAATTCGTGAAGTAGTAAAATTGAGCCTATTTTAATAGATTTGACCCGGATTATCTTTTGAAGATACAGGCCCATTGATGGCCTCTTGCTATTGATTTACAATTCTTATCCTTTACAGCACAGATAGACTTGGACAACCTTGAAGCAGTCCTAGATGAAAGTATAAGACTGTCTAAACCTGTGATGGAGAAAGTGCCAGTTCTGATTGTGACCTTGGGAAAGCACGGCCTGTTGCTGTGTCGAAACTCGGATATGAACAGGTTCCCTACTAGGGGAGACAGCATTAAGGTATGTCACTCAGGTAAAATACTGGCTGCTTCCTACAGACTCGGCTAGAGAGAATTTCTCTTAAGCGTATTTGGTAGAGCATAAGACAAGTAAACCCGTATCGACTCCTAGCTAGCAGAGACATCGAAAAATAATCTTAATTTTTAGGTCATCTGTCTTAATTGACCTGTTATGATCTTTTAACCCAGATGTGCTAGAGTAAAACACTCTTCATTAATGGAAAAGTCTAAAGGTTCTATTTAAAATTCTTGGAAACAATTCAAACTTGGTTGGAATGATTATCATGTGATTGTAGGTTGTTGGTATGAAAATGAAGACCCTGACTCAACCCTAGGGTCCTAGGGGTGGAGCCCTAAAAGGTCATATTGTGACTCGGTTCAAAGATCAAATAATGGTGAAGTTTCAAACAAAATGTTATCCACACCATAAGTTTTAAGCTGTTAAAGATATTTATTTAAACCTGGAGTGTACTTGCCAAAGGTGAGCAGTGCATTGTAATAAGGTTATGATGACCTTCACCTCCAAGTCAAAGGTCAAATAAGTGCAAATTTCAGTAAAAGCCTGCTTTAGCTGTAACTATGAAACTTTTGAAAACATTTTGATGAAACTTGTTGAAAATGCTCAATTTTAGGGTCCAAAATTGAAATAGTTGGCAAGTTTTGTAGCAAACACCTGAATGTTCATAATCATACACTCAGTCAACTTAACAGATGTCAAATTTTTTGTTTGTTGCAGGCTGGTGGAATGACCTTTGTCCACTATCCTGCGGCCAGTCCAGACAACATGCCTAAACAGTTAGTCAGTGTGTCAGGGGCCGGAGACTGGTCAGTTTATCCTCTTATTTATAGAGTCTAACAAATAAAGATTAATTTTGTTTTCTATAAATGACCTTTATCGGCCAGCATGATTCATTTCTTTTCACAGCTCCTGATTGTCATAGATTTGTTAAAATGGGTAATTTTTGGGGATTCCTTTTTCGTGGAAATGAGGTCCAGTAGCCTGGCCCAATGTGGTATGGTAATTATAAGGATTAATAATTTGCTTAATTTCACGGGTTGTAATGTTCACTGAACAACTTTTAATGCTACTGTAGGTGTAAACTGTATAGCATTTACTATTTTTACTAAGTTTTTCTAGCCTACAACAATATGAGGAATATAAACCCTCTTGTTCACTGCTCTTTATTTTTTCTGACTCTTACTATAGAAAGTTGGTATTAAAAGACAATTAAATATATTCAAACACATTTGCAATGTTACAACTCTTTCCTTAATAACCATGTCTTGTTGAACAATCAACCATGCACATGCAATGCTCTTCTAAAAGCCTCCTTATAACGTAAACAATTGAGCAGTAAATGGCTTGCCTTGGATCAGTAAGCTGATGATGGTGGGCAATTCAAATCACCCTGCATCTGTAGTCCGTGGTCATTCCGTCCATCCTTAAACAATTCTTGTGAGCACTATTTCTCAGAAATCACTTGAGGGATCTTTCTCAAATTTCACATGAAGGTCTCCCATGATCCCTAGTGATGCATGTTGTCTTTTGGGACTGATCGCAAAACCAAAATGGCCGACAGGCAGCCATCTTTAATTTGAAAGTTAAAATTTGTTCACTTTATATTTCAGAAAGTACTGGATGGATCTTTCTCAAATGTTACGCGAAGTTTCCTCATGATCTCTAGTTATGCATATCGTATTATGGGACAGATCCCGAAACCAAGATGGCCGACAGCCAGCCATCCTGAATTTGAGAATGAAAGTTCGTTAGCACTATTTCTCATAAATTATTGAAGGGATATTTCTCTAAGTTCACATCTAGTTTCCCAATGATTCATAGTTATGCATATAGTTTTTTGGGACTGATCACAAAACCAAAATGGCCAACAGGAAGCCATCTTGAATTTTGGAGTTTATTTGTTATCGCCGTTTATCAGAAAATTCTGTACGGGTCTTTCTAAAATTTTACATGAAAGTTCCCCATGATCCCTAGTTACGCATATTAAATTTTGGGACAGAAGAGAGAACCAAGATGGCCATTAGATGGCTATCTTGAATTTGAGAATGAAAGTTTGTTAGTGTTATTTCTTAGAATGTTCAGGAGGGTCTTTCTCACATTTCACATGAAAGTTCCCAATGGTTCGTAGTTCCGCATTTCAAATTTTGGGGATGATTGGAAAACCAAGACGGCTGGCAGGTGGTCATATTGAATTTGGGAGTAAAAGTATTTTAGCCCTATTGCTCAAAAAGTATTGGAGGGATCTTTCTTTTCACATAAGAATTTCTCTTGTTCTTAGTTATGTATATCAAATCATATCGGCCAGCCATCTTGTTACAGTTTGTTATCGCTATATCTCAGAATTTACCTCTTATTTGATATGTATAGGTCCCCCTTGGTCCTGAGTTGTGCATGTTGACTTTTGAGGTTGATGAAATGATTGATTAAGATGGCAGACAGGCGAACTGTTCAAACAGATAAGAGAAAAGAAGAATATATAATTAATAAAGTGGGTACAATGGTGGGTGCCAAGATGCCGCTGGGATCTCTTGTTTCAAATGAAGAAACTTTTGTGTGCAATTATATCTAATCATTTCCACATGCATTCATGTTTAACTTGCAAGACTGTATCATTGGCTATAGCTACCATAAATTATGATATCGAGCATTACACGGCAAAATATTTGTCAAACTGAAATGAGGAATCAGGTGATAGATAATTGCTAAAGAACAATATCTTTTAGAAAAACTAGACATCTGGGTGAGTTTAAATCATAGATACAGGAAGTAAATTCAATTACAGTTTTATATGGTAGAATAGATATAATAAACAAATGTTTGTATATTATGACGGAGTACATGTTTCTGAGAATTAAAAACCGTCAGAAAGATTAATTTAAAAAATTCATGCCAACATTTTCTCACCTTCATACTTCTTCCATAATTCAGACACATAAATAGGCCCCTGTATCGAAGATACGGATGCCCTATAGTGATCACTCTGTCCGTCCATCCGTCTGTCCATCTGTCTGTCGTCCGTCCATCCACAAATTTTGTTCCTGGCTGATAACTTGGTATTTATTGACCGATTTACATGAAACTTGGTCAAGATGTTCAGTTCACAAAAATACACACAGAGGTAAAAAGTCAAGGTCAAGGTCATTAGATTCAAAGGTCCAGGTCAAATTTTGCATATTCTTACTGATGAACATTTTGTTATGACATGATGAGGCAAAGTTGATCAGAATTAACCCAGGAGTCAACTGATCAAAGGTGAAGGTCAAAGATAAAGGTCAAATTTTGAAGCTTTTCACTCATGAGAATTTTATGACATTATGAAGCAAAGTTGGTTGGAATTAAACAAAGAGACAAGTTGAGGCAAAAACTTGAGGTCAAAGTTCAAGATCATTAGGTTGAAAGGTCAAGGTCAAATTTTGCATCTTTTCACTGATGAACATTTTGTCATGATGAAACAAAGTTGATCAAAATTAAACAAGGAGTCAACTGACAAAGGGTAAAGGTCATTGGGTCAAAGGTCAAGGCAAAATTTTGTATCTTTTCACTGTTGAACATTTGGTTATGACACTTAAAAGCAATGTTGCTCAGAAATAAAAAAGGAATCAATTGACCAAAGGTCAATGTCACTGGGTCAAAGGTAAAGGTCAAATTTTGTATCTTTTCCCTGATGAACATTTTGTTATGACATTATGAAGCAAAGTTGGTCGAAATTTAACAAAGGGTCAACTGATTTAAGGTCAAGGTCACAGGGGTCAAAGGTCAAATTGAGTATCTTTTCACTGGTGAACATTTCGTTATGACACTTTGAAGCAATGTTGAATTGGTCAGAATTAAATAAGGAGTCATTTGACCAAAGGTCAAGGTCACTGGATCAAAAGACAGTCAAATTTTGTATCTTTTTACTGATGAACATTTTATTATAACATTATGAAGCAAAGTTGGTCGGAATTTAACAAGAGTCAACTGACTTAAGGTCGAGGTCACTGGGTCAATGTCAAATGTCAATGTCAAATATTGTATTTTTTTACTGATGAACTTTTTTTAAAGTTATTATGAAGCAAAAATGTTCAGAACTTAATACAGAGTCAACTGACCTAAGGTCTAGGTTACGGGGTCCAAAGGGTCAAGGTCAAGTTTTGTATTTTTCACTGATGAACTTTTTTTTATGATATTATGAAGCAAAGTTGGTCGGAATTAAAGAATAAGTCAACTGACCTAAGATCAGGGTCACTGGGTTAAAGGTCAGGGTCATTTGGGTACAAACGTCAACGACAAAGTGGATCTCAGACTTTGACCCTGGCTCTTGATGGAGGAGGTATTTAAGGTGAAATAAAACAAATCAAAGCTAACAAATGAGTATTGCACCGGTATTTACATTTCTGTTTGCCCAGCAAATATGGAGGTGGAAGGAAACAAGACTCACATCATAGTACATGTAAAATGTTTATTTTATTCCTTGTGATACATTTTGAAGTCCAAACGTCAAACTTCAAGCTCAGCTATATGGGCAGATTGCTTCTTTATGATTATGGGGAGTATATTGCCACAAGACTGGGCCCTTTTTGACCTGTCAGTGTTCTAGTTGTAGATTGGTGTGTAGATTGGTGTTACATATATTATATTTAGCTCATAAATCTCTAATTCTGAAATAATGGAAATCAAATATTTATGCATGTTCTTTTGTTTACAGTCTGACTGCTGGTATAATCTCTGGGATCATTCAAGGTCATGACATTGAGCTCTGCGTGAAGACAGGACTTCTTGCTGCTCAGATGTCCTTGCAGTCGTTTGATGCAGTCCCAACGACTGTTAACCCTGATAGCCTTATTCTGTCTAAGGTGATGGCGTGGGCGCCGTGGCAACCAACCATACAGGATGTAGGTGTTAAAATAGAAACAATGAACTGAAAGCTAGAGCATAACCAAAATTATAGGGAATGATGTCTCAATGGAAAGTAATGTGGGGAACAGTTTAAAGGAGAATTAATCTGATGCAAGAATACAGAATAATGTCTCAAGGTCAATAAGACAAAAGGTAATGTATACAGTTCTAATGAACAGTGTATATGAGTTGGAGCGTCGATTATTTACAGTGGTGTATGATGTAATATATGTATTATGAAATGTAGCAATTTTACCTAACAAAGAACACAAGAGTCTGCTGGTTGACATTTGTGATGTGACATGTTTACATGTGGGCTGTAGATAAAAACTAAAAAGACTTTTTTCTGAATTTATAAAAAGGTATATTCAGCCACTATACCTGTATCAGTATTTTTGTCTCGCCGCCATGAAGTGGAAGCGAGACTAAGGTGTTGCTTTGCCGGCGACAATGGCGTCAACATTAAGTTTTTGTGTTTAAGTTAGTTTCTCTGAAAGTATAAGTGCTACACCAACCATACTTGGACCATAGACGCATCTTAGATAGTACATCTTAACCCATGCATCAAATGCTGGATGCGACCTACTTTTCATGGTCCAATGACTTTGTCAGCATCTCCATCAACATAAAGTTTTTGCATTTAACTTAGTTTCTCTGATATGTCTGGTGGTCAAAGCAGGACTTATCAATCTGAATGGCTTGTTTATGAATATTATGAATTTTACTCTCATACTTGAATCAAAATACAATGCAAAGTAGACAAACGTAGTTTTCCTCTGTATTTGAATTGACGGAAACGTGCCTAATACTTATGGTGCTGTTCACTTTAAATATAAACCCAATGGGGTACTCCATTTTGTCACTCAGGGACCAGTTGCTGAAGTCATTATTTTTAACCAGTGCCTAAAGTTTACTCCAACCACCACCATGCATGTATTTACATTTTGTTTTTGTTAGGTTGTATTAATTTGAAATTTAAAGATGTTGAATACACAATACAAAATATATTGTGTGATAATCATTAATTAATTGTTTTTAATTGAAAACGATTTAATCAAGATGCTAATTAACTGTATTGAAAAGAAGAAAATGATCATATTTATTACCAGTGTTTAAAGTTTAAAGGTACTGAATATGATCATGTATGCTTGCTATTTTTGTATTCTAATGAATCATGACCTGCATTTATGTAATATTTACATGATACATGTACTTGTATGTAGGTTGGAAATGGAAAGATTTTATATACATAATGATGATGTTGGGTTGTATTAATTTGAAATCTAAAGGTGTTGAACACACTAGACAAAATATATTGTGTAATAATCATTAATTTATTATTTATAATTGAAATAAAGATGCTAATTAACTATTGAAAAGAAGAAAATGATCATATTTTTTTAACTAGTGTTTAAAGTTCAAAGGTACTGAATATGATCATGTATGCATGTACAATCAAAATATAATTACATGCTATTTTTGTATTATAATGAACCATGAACTGCATTTATGTACAATTTATATGCTACAGGTAATAATATTAATATACAACATTTATATAGCGCCTTATATTATTATAATATGTAAAATTACTCTAAAGCGCTTTACAACATATGGATAATAGTATTAGTTATAATTGTTAAACAAAAATGGCTCACAATCACAATTATACATTAAGCCAGACGACAAACATCGCAATGTGCACAAAAATGAATAAATAAAGTGTAGTATTAACATATGACGTCTGTGCAGATTGTCTAAAATGCAGACGTGTTAAGTATTTACATAGCCACTTGAAGTGAAAAGATTAAAGATATATATATACTTAATAATTTGATTTAAATAACTTAATAATAGTGTTAAACACACTGAACGAAATCTATTGTAATAATTATCTTTTTTTCTAATGAAACATTAAGGACTACTAATTAACAGTTCCTGAAAGTAGAAAAATGATACAGTTAGGTTTTATCTACCAAAAGTGGATAAACAAACATACTTTGATCGTGTATGCCTGTACAAAGTAGTATCACATAGCTTTTATTTTTGTAAGACTCATTACATTAACGATAATTTACATGCTACATGTATTTACATAGCCTCTGGAGTCGAAAAGAATATATAGGAAACGATGATGTTGGGTTGTATTAATATGAAGTCTATAGGTGTTAAACACACTGGAAGAAATTTATTGTATAATAATAATTGTTTTTGTTTACTTGAAATCTTAAGGTGCTAATGAACAGTATTGGTAACATAAAGGTACTTTACTTAATATGATCTTTAATACATGTGTGATCAATGTGACCATGTATATATACACTGGAAGAAATACATTGTATAACAATCCTGAATTCTTTAATTGAAATGTTAAGATGCCAATAACATTTTAAACTATAAAATATACCTTTGGGTTTCATTTAGGAATGTTTGAAGTACAAACTTAATATGAACATGTATGCCTGTACAACATATATGTACCTTTTCTTGTATAATAATGAATTGTGGATACAATTTACGTATATTTTACATGCTTAGTGTACTAACATAGTCACTGAAATTGAAAAGGGGATGATATAATGATGCCGTTGGGATGCATTAATTTGAAATCGAAAGGTGTTACATAACTAGAAAAATAATCAGGAATCTGTATAGGATAGAAGAACATTTTATTTTTTTCTTACCAGTATTTGAAATTTAAATATGCTGGATATGATTATGTATTCAAGTTTATGCATACTTACCTTTTACTCTTTTTTTTATAATAATTGATTGATGGCATTTATGTACACTTTACATGGTATGTGTATGTAGATTGTAGACTGGGAAAAAACTATATATAATGATAATGTTGGGTTGTATTAGTTTGAAAGAAATATATTCTATAATAATCATTGATTGTTTTAATTGAAATCGTAAGGTGCTAATTATCTGTATTGGAAAGATGATAATAATAATAAAACTGAGTTTAGTGAACCAGTATTGGAAGTACAAACGTGCTGGATATGAATATTCACCTGTTATTTTTGTATCATAATGACGGCGTAATAAAGATGAACATGTATTAGAAATTGTTTTGCAATATATTAAGGGTAAACTAGGAAATTCCGTACCGATATAACATAGAAAAAAATCCTCAGTACAAAAACATAGTGGCCGAGTGGTTTAGGTGTTTGACCGTTTACGAGCACTGGTCCTCCACCACTGGGTCGCGGGTTCGAGGCCTACGTACGTGGGGTATCATATTCGCCGCAAGTCTGGCGGTCACTCCGGTTTTCACCCCAACAAAAAATGGACACGTCCTTGCTGTTAAAGGACGTAAAACACAAGCAAACAAAAGCAAACTGGAACGAAAATGGCGATCACCATTCCAATTAATTTTGTGTTGCAATAATATACAAAAAGAGTTCACAGCGTCAATGCACAAGAACGGGATCGCAAGTCGATAAAAAGGGAAACGGTACGGGAATAACAAAAAGAACAAACGATAAAAAAAAAAGACTTATCAAATCATTTCGTGGACCACCAGGTGTTATGTTTTCCTCGAAATCAAGAGATGGGTGTTGTTTGCAAATTATCTAAAAGCACTTAACGTTTTATGTACTCACGGGTAGAGGTTAACTCATTCACCCCTGAAATTTCATAATGGAATATTCAAAACTTTGAATTGGAAGAGTTCAAATGTGTCGGCAGGGGTGAATGAGAAAAAGGTTACTCATGTATACAATGTACGACATAAAACGCTTTGAAGCATACTAATGAGTGTAGTGTATGTCAATACTTCGATGACAACAATAGATGTTAATAAGATACCGAATGATCCTGACAATTTTGTTTATGCTTGTCATCTCTTTTTTTCTCGTATCCCATGCTTGTGGGCGATGATCGCTATGACTTGTGCCTTGAAAACCAGATTGAATTTTTAGGTCACCTGAGCTTTAGCTCAAGTGACCTATTGCTATCCGTTTTCGTCCGTCGTCGTCCGTTAACTTTTTACATTTCAAACTTAAAGTCAAGTTCTGCTGGGCCGATTGAACTGAAAGTTGGTAGGAATGATCGCCTCATGGTCCTGACAAAGTTAAGTTAACATTATACTATTTTTTACTCAAATTGGTACATATTTCAACAACAAAAATAAATAGTGTAGGACTCAGGTGACCGTTAAGGCCCATGGGCCTCTTGTTGCTGATGAGGTATATCTATCCTCGCCATTCAGTGACGCCAAAAAGGTATTGACAATAATATTAATTCTTCTAAATCCGGGCACACTTTCCTTGGTTCATAGCTTAAACTTACGGTCTGGTTGATTTGATTTGGAAAGTTTTAAGCCGAATTCTTGGTTTAACAGCAACTACATACATGTTTGTACTACTTGTGTACCAAGAGCTGTAACTGACATGTTTTGGTGTTGATTTGTCTTTTGTGTAGTTTTTCTTATATTATTCATCAATTCATTTAACAAGTAGAGTTTTAAAGCGTAAGTCGTGCCGTATGGTATCATTAATTTCTTGATATTTGACAACATTGACAAAATCGTACGCTACGTCAGTGTTACTAACTTTTAAATCGAAGCACTATGTAAATCTCCTTTAAGTGTTACATTTTGAATGCGAGATCCTACAGAAGTTTCTAGACTTAAATCTCTATGAAACCTTAGTCATGACACCAATTATATATCTGAGACTACTAGGTTATGTTTTGTGTAAGAATGTTATGCACGTGTCCGAGTTATTCAATAGAGGAATCTAAACAAAATGGCAGATTGTTTTCGTTATATATCGTTATAGTGATACTTTAAATATGCATGGAACTGTTGCTACTGACACGATACAAACCTATCTGTTTACTTAAAGTTAATGATATGTCGACCTCCTGGTGTAGGTCTTTGCATCCGTAGCTTCACTTAAACCATCAGTGATACTCTTGTCCGATCGTCAACACACCCTGCTGATGTTTTCTTCTGCATCTGTTTGGCTTTCCCATGACCCAAACACGAGCACAAAAGCATGCGGTTTTGTATCGGGTGTTTGTTTATTTGAAATTAAACAGTATTTTGTAAGGTGTCACTTCGTCACACAGAAAACAGCTTGGCAGCAAGGGTGCGCGTTTGTTTATTGTCAATTAAAGTTAAAACGAGCTTGCCGAATATTTGTATAGACCTCGAAGGGAGATGCGCTGATTTATGGGATGCAGATGGTGAATTGTATATCGTTTACCTCCAATAATGATCACCTGCCGTGAGTGTTTGATGGCCTAGCAAAACATTAATGTTCAGAAGTCCACAAAGCTTGCTAAGCTTAACACCTTTATATCTACACATTATTCATAATAAACCATGTATATGTACTCCATAAGTAGCATAGGAACCTTTTTAAATATATATATATATATATCAAGTCTTATTCAATATATCAAAATTATTTATTAAAAACTTGAATCGATAGGTTATAGTGTTTTCACTCGTTCAACTGTTTTACCCGAGTTTATTTGTATACCACCCAGAAGTGAAGAAAATGTGTAAGCATTATCTTACGCCATATTGAAAAGCAATCTACGTTGTAGATTGTATTATGGGAATTATATTACAAACAAATTTGCAATCAACATCTTACACTCCGCAAATCGTCAAGGTTCTTCAAGGTGGCACATTTTTTAATTCGATCATATTTCAGTTATATTAAAGTGCTGACGTAACAAGTCAAGGTCAGACATATTGTTTGTGTACTAGACGGAGTGTTGTCCAATATAGGACGCAGCGCGTGGCGAACATGAAACTAAATAAGCTATTATGAACGTCCAAGAACATGATGTGCATCTTAAGTAAACTCATATTAAAGACTGGTGTACAGTGTACGACTGTCAGCTACAGTAAATGGTGATCAAGTAAATATGTCGTCCACTTTTTTCACTGAAGTCAACGACCCAGCCGAATGTTAAGTCTGATTTTTTGTAACGTTTATACTGGTGCTTCTTCTCCATCCTAAATCTGCTATGTATTTTACATGCAGGTATGTGTTTGTGTACGATAAATTAAATTCATTCAAAAATATTTAATTAAAAACATTAAAGAGATTGGGAACAAGTTCTAACAAAAGACGATACACTCCGCTCATCCTCACCCACTCACTACATGGGGGAAATATGGTAATAACACGCAATATGTGTGGTTGTGTATTTTTCGATGATGGACCGTTCTTGAGGTGAATATTTAGTTTCCGTATAGCGGACTATGTACGGAGGCTAACATTTTGGAAAAATAGATTAAAGTGGATTTTAATTTTGCGATTTGNCAATACAACCCAATACTACCTAATACAAACGTCGATTTACCCAATAAAACCCTATACTTCCCAACTACCCAATACTTCCCAATACAAACGTCGATTTACCCAATACAACCCAATACTAAGAAAGTAAACACTCAATAAAACTGATATACCAAATAAGTATACAATTAAAGTTAAATATATGTAGATCTTAATCGGGCGTACTTGTAAATGTATTTTTATTATTTATGATGTAAATCATGACGGAAATGATATACAATAATTTATTGTTGTTATATTGGAAAAATTATAGCAAGATATATTTAATCATTTATGAAGTAATTATATCAATTATTACGGGAATGATATACAATAATTTATCTTTGTTATATATATTGGATAAAATATAGAAATATGAATTTCATTTTTTACGAAGTTAATTATCGCGGAAATTATATACAATAATATATCGTTATCATATCGGATAAAATATAGAAAAATGAACTTTATTATTTATGAAGTAATTTATCGCTGGAATGATGTACAATAATTCGAGGAGAAATCAAAGAAATACAGAGGTTATTGTTATTTGTAGCAAGCATAACCTGCCAACCAATGGTCAGGTGTGAAACTGGTTCAGATGACACGTAATCCCTACCTTCATTCATTCATTCTTTTTTTAACCAAAAGCCCTTGGGCTTATAGGTACATACATCCATGTATACATTCATATAAAATTCTCTAAACATAATTAGAATAGACAGGAGAGTGACATCACAGTATACATAAAACACCGTTCAATAATGTGAATATAACAATACTTAATTAACGATTACAGTTATGAAGCAGCACACAATACATAAACCTATAATTAACGCCTCTTGAATGCCAAATAACAGTATTTACCTCAATATGATAGCTCTCTAACATGATTTATACTAAGTAGGTATTCATTTTAAAATTGTGTTTTTTTGTAATAGTATTTTTAATTTATCTGCGCCTCAAATCGCTATAAAATGGAAAAATCAAAGTAAAATGGAACTCGTCTTCTATATCCTGTTTCTGCGTATGATCTGATGATGACTATACTGTTGTCTAAATGAAACAGGTGTGTACGGATGTGTAACTTTATGATTCCCATCCGCTTTACAAAAGAAATCACTGGTAATCACATAATTTGTTCAGATGGTTTCATGTTAGGAAAAAAGTAAAATTACACAGTTAGATAATAGCCAATATTGAGCTTCAAATAATTATCTTGATGATAAATAACCCTCGTTTTTAAATTATTTGTAGTTCTTATAGAACTAATAGTCATTCACTATTGAGACAAAAATAGGCATACACTTTATATACATGGAACACTCTATAACCCAGAAATAATAAAAGGTTAAAATTTCATCAAAATGGTAACGAAATAATAAAAAAAGGAACAACGAAACTTGAATACAAGTATTTACACACATATATAAGAATTCAAAAGTTTTCAAAATACCGGTATAACTATAATGCTTAATAAGTTGCTACTCGCGACTATTTTTTTTATATATTTTTTAAATGAATTTTTACGTAATGGCTTTATGTAAGTTTTAATAATACAACATATTACAAGTTCAAATGGTAAAGTATGAGAGTGAGTGGGTATAGTGGGTTTTTTTCCGTTATTGTCCTACTATCTACCACTAATGAAATATTCCAGCACTCTTTCCAGACATAGTTTACTTGTTAATAGGTACAATATATTGTTGTTAAGACATTAAAAAATATGGCTAGGCTAAGAAAAGCATTTCACTAATGTGTATCCATTCGTTTACTGTTCTATTCGTGAATGAAACATAGCTTGAGTTCCTATTCATGTGGTGCAAAATATAGAAAAAAAACAATACACTTTTTCTTCTCTGTCCTCTTTATAGGTATTTTAGACATCACATCTTCTCTGTGTATAATCTATTAGGATTTGTAAATCTTCATGTTGTCATGGTGTCGTTGGTATGTCTAAAGAAACTGATAAAAATATACTTAATCATAACAGTTCCTATTTGATACATCATGGACCTTATGTTTATACAATTGAAGGGCTATTATCGAACATGTATACAGTGCAGTAACATGTATTAGTGTCTACAATGGAGATATATCAGTGCTCAAATGATCATGAACACATTGTGATGTGTGTGTGTGTATGTTGGTGAACAGTGATACATGTACTATGGTAGGATTTGAAGTTTGAACTATACTTTTTAGATATATAGCGCATATCATCTACGGGTAGGTGAATGAGGAAATGTTTAATAAATAGATATGCAGAATATGATGGTTTAGATGTATACCTGACCTGTGCATGTGTAGATTATGAAGATATCTCGTGCTAGCATATATGCTCTGTAAGTTTGAGTGTGTGTGTGTGTGTGTGTGTGTGTGTGTGTGTGTGTGTGTGTGTGTGTGTGTGTGTGTGTGTGTGTGTGTGTGTGAGTGTGTGTGTGTGAGTGTGTGTGTGTGTGTGTGAGTGTGTGTGTGTGAGTGTGTGTGTGTGTGTGTGTTTCTTTTCATGATTATATGTATTATGAAAAAATCGTCGAAAAATAAACAATTACAAAAACAAAATACTAGTTCCTATTTAAAAAACTAAACTATTCTCAATTTATAAGTAATATTTTTATAAATGCAAGTTTTAACGATATAAAATATACCAATTACGAATGATAGTTTGAGAGTGAGTGAGTATATGTGTTCGTTCATTATAGTTAATAAATCATTGTTTTTCGTTATTGTCCTATCTTCCACCCATAACTTCAATATATTAATGAAGTAAAAATTGTTGGATACCGGTATCTACAGGAAACGACTTACATGTTATAGGCTAAGTCTGTTGTCTGGTCCCTTTGTTAATACACGTATTGTTTTATTTCTTATATAATAATTGTATATATCTTTGTTTCCAATTAGCAATGAGTATTTTGAAATGAAATAGATTGAATCAAGAATTTCCAAATAACGACGATCTTGCCAAAAAATACCCGGGTCCGCATGACATCGTAACTCGTATTGGGTACATTTAACTTTATATTGGATAGTATTGGGTAAATATTTAGATTTCGTATAGCGGACTATTTACGGAGGCTTACATTTTGGAAAAATAGATTTAAGTGGATTTTAATTTTGCGATCTAGATATTTGAAGAAACTAAATGTACACGGTATTTTAGCAGGGACAGGACACTCGGCAGTCCACATGTCCACTGAAATGTTAACATCGCTGAATTAAGTTTCAAGCGACAGTGTGGATAGTATAGAATGATAGAATCATAACCAGTAAAACAAGCGTTGGTGAACCTTCATATTGTGAAATAGAAAACAAAATTCTGAGTACTAACATGCAAGTTCATCTTGTTCCTAGGTTCGAAAATGTGAAAATCATGTCATAAATATTCAAATGCACTGTACTTATATATAACTTGTATCAATTTTCGTAAGATCACTATAGTATTAAAAGTAAGAGATTATGTTTATTAAAGCCATATGTATGTCATATAAAAAGCATCTCGGAATTCCCTTTACATTATTACGCTGTTCAACGTTTGAATATTTGGAAAACACTCATTAAGATTTATAGATAAATAAAGAAATAAGCAGCAAAACTCGAGCTATCCTAAACCTTACCAATATTGATACAAAGGGTTGTGTTTGCAACATATCAAAATGAATGGTGAATATCTTGGGAATTATTTCCGTTTATGTTGTTTCATCTTCATTATGTTAATATAAATGAGAACACTCCAAGTCGAACAAACAGCTTCGAAGAGGAATTCTTCTTCTCGAATATAACCTTCATTTTTCATAACTAACATTTTCATCTTAATTTAAAAAGTACAAATTAAGGGATTCAGAAAGATCTCGAAATGATAAACACGATAGTTTTTGTTTTAGTCTAAAATTTGAACAATAGATGTTTTATTCACATAACATATGTAATACATAATATGATTAAACATAAATGAATTGGAGACAGAAACAAGTGTCAAAACACTTATATAAATCTGTTACCTTTCATCGTAACCAACATTATCAACCATAGCTAAGGGATAGTGAAATGAATAAATTACAGGGGAACAATAGATTAGCGTAATAAAGGTAATTACAACTGCGTTTTAACAAATATGGAGCGTCGATCTACTGTATATACATTGACGTAAGACATAAACATGTGATTGCATCTGTTATATTTGATAATAGAACAAACAATATACAGATGTTTTGTCCTTAAAGGGTTCACGGGTGATGCAAGGGGACAACACGTTTGATATCCAAATAGGTTAAACTACTGTTGAAACAGAAGTTAAGATGCAAAATGTTCATATTGTGAATAGTGCTTCCTTTACGTGGCCATCAATGTAACGGCAAGTTTTTGGGATAAATTAATCCGTCAGCAGAGTCTACCATCTTATACATTGGTAGATGGACGTTACACCAAGGTGTTAGCATCTTTAAGTTTTGGGAATAGTATAATACATTATGACAAACTTGAGTAGCACTGTATTATACATTTACATGCAACTATAAGCTGAAACTTCGTGTTTGAATAGTCAGTAGGTTTCAATACAAGAAATGCAACGTATCGGTTGGCCACGTCTGTAAATTAAACATGTTTACTCATAAAGAAAACTTGTTTTCCGTATTCATGGTCACAATAATACAAACATAACTTCATTATGCTAAAACTATTCAGGTATTTCAAACAGTGGACAGACGAGGACACCCTAGAGTAAAAACGGATATTGTATTAGTTGTGTATGCTTACAAATATACCCGCTAGAAAGCACTGGATAGAAACAATTATATTCATTTTAAGAATTTAAACAAAGTGCGTAAGTCAATAAGTATATAATACATCACGTTTTCAATAACGTGAAATTTAAGCATCGTTGTGATGAATTCGGCGAACATCATTGGCTGAGATAAAACCATATAAAGTGCCAGAAAGTGTGTTTCAGATGTTATCTATCTGGAGTCCAACCAAATACATGTCACAACAGTAGGGTCTGGACAAAGCTCTAACGCCGACAAAGGATGACGATCCTCTCCTGCTTTCCGTCAGTATAACACATTTATATAGTATATTGTATAATCTTTATTCAAAAATAGTTATTATATCAAGATGATAATGAAAGAATATGATATTAATGTTTTGATTTTATTATAATATCGTTACAGACTTGAATTACGTTTTTCATTCCATTTTGTATCAACCAATCTCTCATTCAAATTAATTCGTCTCTGGATTGTTTTGATCTTACTCAAATTCATAAAAATAATCATTTGTATTTCATTTTTATCTGTATGTGTTCCGCTTATATCAATTTGTCTCTCAAAATAATTATATCTATACACTATAATAATTGATAATCCGTCCCAAATCTATCTTAATCCATCTCCTATTTATGTGAATTCGACTCCTATCTATCTTAATTCGTTCCAAAATATGTTAATTAAGCCGTCTCCAATTTATCTTAATCTGTCTCCCAGTTGTATTGATCTGCCTAACATTTATATTAGGCCACGTTTTATCGGTATTCTATTGATATAAATCCCTCCCCTACTTATAATCATTAGTTTGCTATTTATCTCTTATGGAGCAACACCTCTAGTACTTATATTGATATGTCTGTTAACGAAATCGATCAATTTCTAATATCAATTTTAAGCTGTCTCCCAAATGAATACGAATCTATTTACCATTTATATTCATGGTGTCAGTATCGGTATATTAACTTATGTCATATTTTTATTAATATGCACAATGCTAATGTAAATATGTCTTACACGTAATGCATATGTTTTGTACATATATAGTTACGTTGACATATTTTGTAGACAAGTATGTACGAGTCTACACTAAACATAAATGATTAACATGTATAGATATATTTCTGATAAAGAACCTTTAGGTCCTCTTTATAAGATGTGCGTGTACTTGCTCATTTATCTTGTTTGTGATTAATAATAGATAGGCTTGTGATATTTCATACACAAAAATATTTCTTTCTTTAGCCAGAACGTTGAATGAATCTATACAAACTTACTAAAAGTATTTATGGAAAGAAGCTTACTAATGAGCTGTACGATAAGCGGAACAATTTTGACTTTTCGATCGTGAACTTTTCCCTTTCTGGTTAGTAAAACCCCTGCTTTCCTTAAAACGGTGTTTTCATGTCGCAGTTAATTTGGTATTCCAGAACTTATTCAACACATCATTATTCGCGACGGATTTTGATTACTGACGGACAAACGTACAGGTCAGAGCTTGGAGCAGGTTAATAAAGACTATGGGGAAGTTTAATGGAGGCCATCGTGAACTAACTGCAACATTTGCTTTTCTCGTGTAATCGAATTGTCTATATTTTTTATTATGCTAGTTAGTAAGTATTTCACACTGAACTCAGTTTCGCTTTGGAGGCGTTATATTATTTGTATTTGACCGGAATGGCGGGTTTAGTCGATGAAACAGAAGACACTTGCCTGTTTGTTTACTCGTTTTGTTTTGACAAAACTTAAGATCATTTTTGAAAGTGTTGATTGAAATCGTTGTAAATCCAATGACAATCTAGTCAGTGCCTCCGTTTAGAGTCGATCACAATGTCGTTATTCTTCCTAGAGTTTTGTCAGAAAGTGGGGTGAACTTTTTCATATTGAACATTTCACTAACAATTTACCACTCCATTTTGCTTTTTATTTTCATCGTACTTATATTACCATCATACAATTTTCAATGAAATGCTTTAAATTTTAATGGATAATATTTAATATCTAATGTATACATGGATATATAATTAGGGACCTGAATATATAAATAGGGCCCCGTATCAGAGAAACGGGTGCCCTATATTAATCACTCTGCTGTCTGTCCATCTGTCTGTCTGTCCATCTGTCTGTCCGTATGTCTGTCCCTCCGTCTGTCCACAAACTTTCTTTCTGGCTGATAACTTTGGTATTTATTGATCGATTTACATGAAACTTGGTCATGATGTTCAGTTCATAAAAAGTTCAAGGTCATTATGTCAAAGGTCAAAGGTCAATGTCAAATTTTGCATCTTTTCACTGATGAACATTTTGTTACGACGTGATGAAGTAAAGTTGATCAGAAATGAACAAGGAGTCAACTGGTTAAAGGTCAAGGTCATCAGGTCAAGGTCACTGGGTTAAGGTCAAGGTCAACAAATTTGTAGCTTTTCACAAAGGAGCATTGTATTACATTATTAAGCAAAGTTGGTCGGAATTAAACAAAGAGACACACTGAGGTAAACAGTCAAGGTCAAAGGTCAATGTCATAAGGTTGAAAGGTCAAGGTCAAATTTTTTCATATTTTCACTGATGAACATTTTGTTATGACATGATGAAGCAAAGTTGGTCAAAATTAAAGAATAAGTCAACTGACCAAAGATCAGGGTCACTGGATTAAAGGTCAATGCTATTTGGGTCCAAAGGTCAAAGACAAAGTGGATCTCGGACTTTGACCTTGGCTCTTGATGGAGGAGGTATTTAAGGTGAATTGAAATAAACCAAAGCTAACAAATGAGTATTGCACCGGTATTTACATTTCTGTTAGCCCAGGAAATATGGAGGTGGAAGGAAACAAGAAACACATCATAGTACATGAAAAATGTATAGTTTGCTTCCTTGTGATTCTTTTTGAACTCCAAATGTCAAACGTCAAGCTCAGGTATATGAGCAGATTGCTACTTGATGATTATGGGGGATATATTGCCACAAGACGGAGCACTTACTGATCTGTCAGTGTTCTAGTTACATATGCGGTATTATATTGTTACTTAATATAGGTAACAATACAAACTTATATGCATGTAGAGTCTCAGTAATTATTATGTTATGCATAAATACACACTTATGTCATACTTTATTCAATATAGTGCGTAATATTTTCATTTTTGATAGTTAATACTGTGTATACCTTGAGATATAGATATATTAACGTAATTATAATGCTACCTATATTGTTCAGACACACTTATGTACATGCAGAATATCAGTAATTATATTGTTACATCATCAATACATACTCATATACAATGTCGCTAGGTCGTCTGCTCCGTTCCATACATGTTATCTATATAGTTTGTTGACATAAGAGATACTGAAATATGTGAATCTGTCTGGAGAACACAAATACGCCATGTTTTTAGTTATTATGCGCTCGGTAGCCGTGTAATATACCTGTAATATATGTACATCAAAAGAATCTCGCGGTCACGCAACGGTTAACATTGAAAGGGCTTTGAGTCGGGAATCTATCCTTTGTAATCTTAGCGATTGGTCATTTTTTTGTTACCTGACACCAATCAAAGACCTTCGTGCCCGACATATTGCAGGGGTGTAGAGAGCAAAAGTGAGCCTAACCTCTGGATATCCAGGATGCTTGTCTCTATGTACATGTAAACATTGTTTTATCTAATGGTTATTTAAGCATTAAGCAGCATTCTTGATTGCAGTTAAAATGAATAACGCGCGTTCGCTTATATTTTATTTTTTTTAATTTTATTTTTTTTAATTAAATTTTCCGAACATGGTATTTATGTTACTGGAAGCATACTATTTTAGCGCACACAAATTGAAACGCATTATTAAAATGATACAGTAGTACAAAATTTATATAGCCCCCTATATAACCTGCAAAATTACTCTGAGGCGCTTTACAGCATATGAAAAAAAGAATTCCTACAGTGTCAGTTATACATCTGGTTGTTAAACAGGCATACAAAAATACATTATTACATTGACGCATTTCAACAGATTAAGGCATTGATGATAAGGTGCAACCACTACTTATTCAACAGATTAGGGCATTGACGATTAGGTGCAACCACTACTTATTCAACAGATTAGGGCATTGATGATAAGGTGCAATCACTACTTATTCAATAAAGAACATTATACAGAAAGTTTAAGTTGTGCATTCTTTACAAATATATTTAGCGCAATTTAAAAAAAACCACGATAAGTGCTAGAATAAGCCTACCACTTTAAATTGCATGTTTATTGCATACAATTGGGAAAACCAATAGTACAAATGTGATAATGATACAACGTTTAGTCGCTGTTTTATTATCCGTTACTAGAAGCATTCACCGACTAAGTGTTGAATAGTCTAATCTATACAACAGAAAATAATGATAACGTCACACAAATGAGTCTTTGCACGAACCAGGACAAAGATGCAACGGAACACACTAAATAATTACAATATGTATATTAATTCAAACAATGGCTCTTTGACTTTGGAATGGTAGGATAAAGAGCTACCGCTGGTTAGGTAAATCAGCTGGTAAGGGTGACCGTATTTTAATAAGAGGTCCAGGGTTCAAATGGTGATCGGCCCCCATTACACATTTACTAAAAAAAACACTTATCACTAATTTGAATTTCATACTAAAGATACTTTTCTTAAAATTTAATCAAAATATGATTTTCTTTCAGAAAATATTGATTAAAGCTATTGTCCTACTTATACAAAACGTTTCAAATTCATAGTTACAGTTTTAAGCAGTGGTTCGAGAACCCTTACTCTCGTGTTTAAGGTAGAAGAAACGATAAAGTTGTATAACGATGTGATAGTGCCACATCTGGTTTCTTAAATGTCATAGCAAGAAGAGTTTGCGCCATCTACGATTTTGTTCACCATCGACTTTCTGTGCAAAATTTGTGCGCACTTTTTTTTTATTTAAGTTATGCATACAAGTTAATTTAATAACACCAGGGAGCCGGTATTCGATATTCATGTTTGTAATAACCCTTATGTTAATTTTTCTTCCAAACGACCTTTTTGTTGACTGTATGCCACGAGGTACACGTGTAAGCAACGTGCAATAACGTTCTCAATATCCGGTGTCGTCGGCATCAGACGTGAACAACTGAAAACTAACACTACGAAATGAAAATGTGGATAATGTTTCATGGTAAAAGAGATGTCGAAAGAAATGTATGTTATAAAAATAATGATAGGATAGGTGGGTGAAAAGGTTGTCGTTGATATCGGGTTATAATTATAAAACGTGCTATAGGGAAAATATATTCGTAAACATTTACAGACAATTTGAAACAAAATCCTATTTAGTTCTTGCACGTATTGAGATGATTGTAAACTGACAAAGAGAGTTCGGTACTCCTTATCAGGCACTACTAGGTTTCATATATGATATTTTTTCATTTTAATTTAATATACAACAACAACAAAACAAGTGAATTTCGTAAGGTAAGCATGTGTTCCGGAGGGGTAGGCATCCACACCCACCATGTTAATAGGTTAAACTAATGAAGTGTCACGTCGCAAATAAGGAGAAATGAGCATATACAAAAGGTTGATAACCACATAGAATATTTTCCAATTTAATCATGATGGCGGCCGTAAAATATGATTGTATTCTTTATCAACGTACAAGGCTCGCAAACCTGTCCTTTACGTTGACATTCAGTAACATTGCGGAAAGCGTGATATCTGGAGCAAGCACGTGGACATAAAATTTACTGCGAAAAGGTAAAAACCTGTCTGGTGGAAACAAGAATGTACTCTCAGGAAAGGGAAAGCTATTTTGAAAAAAAAAGACTACAATGGAAAATGTACACACTTGGAAAGCTGATTTCACTTTCTATATCATTCTGTCATGTGTTTGTCAGTGACATGGGTTGTTTTGTGTGTGCGGTGTCGCAAACTGTATATGGACATATTCCAAACGGGACCATATAAGCCCACAAGCGTTTTATCCGCCCAACACGCGCTACATCCGCCTGTCGTGTACAATAGGTTCCTGACACGCACCTGATCCTTTATACTTCTGGATTAACTCATTTGATATCCGTTTCTCACTTACACCCGGTTTATGTTGTTGCTCATGTTGTTTAATTTGGCCCATATCAGCCCTCTCACATCTGGTTCCTCATGCTGTTACTGAGGGTTGAAGCGAGGAAAGATATGAACATGATCATATTATGAACGCCCTTAATATGCAAACATGAATATTGTAATGTGGCTTCATTTGGAAATCCTAAGATATTGGAGAAGCTTAAGTTATTATATTTATTAATCTCCTGACTAAGGCAAACCAAAGGTAAATTCCATCTTTCCTTCAATATTGTGCTGCTTTTTAGTTTTGTTTTTGTTCCCATTTTCAACTTACAACTACACTGATATACGATTGTGTGTATAATACAGAATGTTCTACAAAAAGAAGGGAAAATGATTGTAACACTTTTACTGATTAGTTGCTGACATTGAAATAAAAATATCATTAGGGTAATGGACATGTGAAAGCTGGATGAAGTTCAGCTATCATCTCCCCTTACCGAAAAATGTTTACTTTGTCCCTTTCATAAATCTGCGATAATATTGAAATAATGTATAATATATGTTATCAAATTAAATGAATTACAAAATAAAGTTCATTCATCGTTTTGTGTGCTTTCCCCGGTTATTTCCTTATACTGTCTTATGAATAATAAGTAGATTTTAATATTAATGTGTGATATTAATTATATTAATGAACACTTATTATCATGTAGAATCGCTGGTGTTNTTTGCATTTGTGTTAGGGAAGGAAAAGATGGGACTATGAACTGGATATATATCTTATGTCGTTTTTGTTTGTTCATTTGTCTGTCATCTTTAAGGTCCTCGCATGGGAAATTCTTTTCTAACGAACTATCCCTTAAAGGAAGACTGAGGCGTATATTCTACAGAAAACCATCTACACGTGAGTAATTCTAACTATTAGTATACAGTACATGTCGATTGTTGCTACTGTACCTACACGTGTGTAAACCTAAAAACATAGACCGACATTATTGTCGTTTACTATTTTATCATCATACAGTGACATGATTATATAAATAACTACCAATTGGACACAGGACACTTATAAATATACATGAGTGTACCATACTGCCATTGCCAGATACATGTACCACGAGACAATTATACCATTATACCATGCTCGTGCTTACACTAATACTTCATTTCAATTCAATTCAATTTATTACCAAATGCACATTGCATATAGGTGTACAGAAATATACATATAGATAAATACTTTACAAATATCTTGTACAATGGCGGAGAACATATGCAATAGATTCAATTCCTTACATAATATTTACAAATTATGAAATTGGCATAAGTTTTGGAAAACTTTAAGGTTTTCCTAAGGTAACTTAGCGGACTCTTATGAAGCATAATTTAGTCGTTTAGGAAATAGTACAAATAAAGCCTTAATCTAACCAAATTTCTAGGAAATAACAAAACTTCAAAGTCAATCATACCACCTCAACATGAAGGTAGAACGAGTACTATATATTCTTTAATGAAATGAGATTATAACTCATTGTGAAATAAAAGACATAGATCTCAATCGCATTATACAGTAACAAAACGTTTATAGCAAGAATTTGATACAGCTTATATTTCATAATATACGACTTCTCTTAACAGTTGCCTGAATCAAGTACTTACTTAAATTTCTAATAAGTTTAAAAAATTTGCTAGACAGTAGCTCTATTAATTTAAACACAGAAGGACGAATACGATAATATGGCTTGATATACGATACTCTTAATTCTAAAAACACAGGACACATAAGAATGAAATGAAACTCATCCTCGACATCTCCAAGATCACATAAAGTACACAATCCCTGGTTGCGAGGAACTGCATTATATCTACCTGTCTCTATATTAAGGTTATGTGCTTGCAATCTATATTAAGCAAGAATACATTTATTTTTTCTGAATAGCGGTTTTGTAAAATACCATTGTAGATCAAAACTGTCAACAATGTGTTTATACAACAAACATTTTGAAGATGTCTCGAATATGTTTCTCATTTCCTGAATAAAAATATCCTTTATGCGTTGTATATATAATAATAAAAAAGATTTCTCATTTGGTACACATTGTGCCAACCACACATCTCCAAAACCCAACGTACACAAATCACGTCTCAGATGATAAACCCAATTTGCTTTACAATTTGGTTTCCTGGTTTAAAGCTCTAAAAGTTCATCGTAACAGGCCCTCAAAATACAGTTATTAGTTTTTAATATTTGCAGCCAGTACTTTACAATAGCAATCCTACGCTGTATATGCAAAGGGTAACGACCAAGTTCAAAATGCACCATGGTATTATTTACTGTTTTCCTGACACCCAATACGGTTTTCAAAAATAATAAATGTATATTGTCAATCTGCGGTGCAGGACTATAACCCCATACGTCACACCCGTAATTCACAATACATGATATATAAGTATCAAATAAAGATAACTTGGTCTTTTCATGCAACAAAAATCTTTTCGCTTTCCGATTAAGAAGAAAATAAGCTTTCCTTCTTTGTACAGCATTTTTATTCAATGCAATGGTAAATTTACAATTATAATTAAAAACCAAACCTAAATAGCAAAATTGATCTACCACTTCTATAGCTTTACCATCAAAAATCCACTGCTCGTTTGGATACAATCGTTTACTTTTCCTAAAAACAACTATTTTTGTTTTGTCTACATTTACAGATAAATTCCAACGTCGAGAATAAGTGATTAAAAAATCCAACATATTTTGTAGGTCAACTACATGTACATCCTCAGAAAAAATACCGTGTCAAAAAAGAGCTTGCCATCTAGCTTTATCCACAAAATACTGTCAGATACTACCTCTTTCAGCGTTATATGCTCTGTCAGCCATGAATTAAATAAACATATCATGCCATCCCCTTTACATTTACTTCTCTTAAAAGGTGGAAAAAAATCGAAACCTTAAACATTGACATTATCTAAATTATTTAACCAACATTCACTAAAAAAAACTATATCTGAATCTTGAAAAATATTAAGAAAATTATCATCTATAATTTTATTTTCTATGCCTCTATGAACGTTCCAAGAGCATATATTAATTTGGGATATGTTCTCATGTGAGCCCTATGCGGAAACAGCTTTGGCGTAGATATGTTCCCCATCACAACCCGCATGAGAACCTTGCCTATCCTGGCCAACAGCGTATCTAGCCCTATATATACCTACATATGATTATACTACTGACTTCCACTTACCACATCACCATTATACAATGTACATCATTTCACCTTACTACCGCTTACATAAAGGTACCATAGTACTAGAATACCATACATGTTTATAAATCAAATATAAATTACCAAACGATCACTGCCGTGCATGTGAGTTAACGAGTATTGACCTATGTCAGGCTGTCTCAATGTATGCTTATAGATATGTATTTATATTTTTCTTGACCTATACATATGTTATGTTCTTATTCATGTTCATGTATATGAAGAACAATTTAGTGAAATATTCAGTCAATATAACTACGACATCAATTTTACATGTTAAACAGGTTTCTTTAGATCAAAACTTAGATCATTATGGATTTTAACCCAAAAATGTATATATTTCAAAATTCTCTAATTGAACATGAGTTTAACAAAGGAAAAGTTCCAAGATAGGCTATCTTTAAGAAATCGTACAATTTCCAATGTCAATGTCTCAATTTGCACACGTAATGGTGTTTTGATACAAAATACAACGGTACGTTACACGAATTCATATTTATTCTGACTTATCCAATCATATCATTTATTTACATTTGTAACAAACGTCATAAAATGATTTAATGTGCATCTCTTGTCTGACCTAGGTCTAGGATTTAGATTGTTTGACCTCGCTGTGACCTTTACCCTATGTTTGGTGTATGTCATCAGAGTAGAGTTGGATGACTACATTAGCTACCAATGGTAAGTAACGCTTCGTATACTCTATCAGTGGACATTTTCGCGTGGGGGAAAGTTCGAGTTGTGTCTCTTACACTTATCGAGATTTAGCATTTTTTAGCGATGGAATGATTCTTAAATATATATTCTATTTATCGAAATAAATAATAAATAGACTTTAGCGTATGGATATTTTACAGTATATAACCTATATAACCTAAGCAGAGGCATGTACACTGAGGAGAATATATTCAAATCATACCGTTATTAACCCGAGGTGGCAAGGAACTATGAAATCTTTGTTTCCTGAAAAATGTAATTGACAGATTGATTGTAACTGGAGAAACATTCAAATCAGTTCTTGTTTTTTAATGTAACTTCTGTTCTTTATGACAATTTTTGATATACATTTCAAAATGCAGGTGTTGTTTATTGTGGGCGTTTGGTGTTGTGTCTGTCCCCTCTCATACATGTGATTTGCTATACGTTATAGCATTTAGGAGTGCTTTTGTGAGAGTTAGATGTAGGTTTCTTTTGTTTTTCATATAATTCGTTATGAATTATACCATCCAATGTGGTATTTGTGAAGGTAAGATTAAGGGTCTCGTTCTTTTTCTGAATTGTTTTTTGTACAATATAATACACAGGCAGGTAGTCGTCAAAGATAGAAGTGTTGTGATCTATTAATATTAAATTATGTATTGCCGCATTCAGCGGGAATTCAATACAGCTTTTGCTAACTTCACAATGATTTATATTCAGGACAGTGGATACAGAATGGGGGCTACATATTCATTCATGTCTATTCATTTAACGATGCATGCCATATCTGTTATTTATGTGACAGTTTACATGCGATACTTCATTGATATACATGTATATTTATTTTCATGTTACGAACAGTGACAGTTGAGGTCATGTAAGAATTTTTATCTTTAAGACATTAAAATTGAAGGTATACATCGAAGACAATTACTGACATGTTTAACTTTGTGACTGGTATTAACTGGGGTATTTGCATTTATGTTTGTGTTATCTTCAGGACCATGATATCGGTCGGTTTTGATGAATGTTTGGTAAGGTTTTGATGAATGTTTGATAAGGTTTTGATGAATGTTTGGTAAGGTTTTAATGAATGTTTGGTAAGGTTTTGATGAATGTTTGGTAAGGTTTTGATGATTGTTATGTAAGGTTTTGATGAATGTTTGGTAAGGTTTTGATGACTGTTTGGTAAGGTTTTGATGAAAGTTTCGTAAGGTTTTGATGAATGTTTCGTAAGGTTTTGATGAGTGTTTGGTAAGGTTTTGATGAGTGTTTGGTAAGTTTTTAATGAATGTTTCGTAAGGTTTTGATGAATGTTTCGTAAGGTTTTGATGAATGTTTGGTAAGGTTTTGATGAATGTTTGGTAAGGTTTTGATGAGTGTTTGGTAAGATTTTGATGAGTGTTTGGTACGGTTTTGATGAGTGTTTGGTAAGGTTTTGGGTAAGGTTTTGATGAGTGTTTGGTAAGATTTTGGGTAAGGTTTTAATGAGTGTTTGGTAAGGTTTTGATGAGTGTTTGGTAAGGTTTTGATGAGTGTTTGGTAAGGTTTTGATTACTGTTTGGTAAGGTTTTGATGAATGTTTGGTAAGGTTTTGATGAGTGTTTGGTAAGGTTTTGATGAGTGTTTGGTAAAATATTTTTAAGATAACCATGATTAAAAGATAGATACTCTTACCTTCGTTTAACTTGTCTGATTTAGTTACCGTTTCCTAATCAATGACTCGTCTCTATCAACGATGTTTACCGTGATTGCTGTCTAGTTTTGACATAAATGTGACAATTACTTCCAACAGTGGAGGGATACACTGCTCAGTGTCCACCGTACAGCTACCCAAGGACACGGACAGAATGGCATTTTCATCCAACGCCATCAACTGGTATGTAATCCTAATGTTCTCTAAGTATACCCTAGTGTTACTCTACAGTTATTGATACAACATAGTACATTAAGCTTTAGTTTAATTTCTTGATGTTTAATGCTGGTTTAAACTTGATCTTATTTTTCATCGACAAACTGAAATATAAACATAAACATAAATAGCTTTAAATAAAAAATAAAAAATAAATCGCCAAAGCAGTTTTCTGAGGTAAAATAGTGGAATGAGGCCAGACTCGGAGGAAAGTGAGGGAACCGATGTAGGAAGAAAACAGCTCTATAGTGGTTTACCTGCAGTGAGAAAGATTTAGTTTATAATGAATTTTAATTCCGCTTGTTTGCCTCGAGTTCTTCCCGCTCGTCCTGCTTCAGGAAAGTGCATTCCATCATTTTTATGGTTTAACTCCATTTCACTTTAAGGTCGGAACTCTACATGGTAACGCTTGATGATTTCTTATTGATTTTATTTATGATACATGTACCTGTATATATAATGTGCATTTTATGTACTTAAGGCGTACCATAAATAGCCGAGCTGTTTTTGTGTGTTACAAAAATCCACCAGATTAAGGATACTAATATAGGCCATTTTTATAGTAGTGATTATAAAACCCGTCTTCTGATCGTCCATGTATGTATCGTCAAAATGACCTTCAATCTGTTCATTATATAATGTAAATATAACCAATACATTTGTATAGTGCGGCAGTATATGTTACAGGTATCTCTTGCTGTGGGTCCGGCGACCGTTCGTACTGTGGGTTACACAGATTACACTGTCATGCTTATGGTTTCTCAGAGGAATACTTAGCCTGTACATCACTCCTCAGGTATCCATGATAAGGACGCATGTTGATGAGCGAACAGACGTAAAGTGAAATAGAAAAATCATTCCATTGTACTTATGTGTGATATGTTTTATCGATGCTAAGATGATTTTACGAAAATTGCATCTGTTTGGATGTACGACAATACGCAGCATTTTCAGTAACTCTCACAGTCATGTTTTCACTCTAGACTGATTCGAGTGTTTCCTTTTTTTAATTCAGGGTACCCGTTTTCGTAAGTTTTCGCACGAAGGCCTCCTTTTGGATTGGATATGCACTCTTCCCTACCTGCTGACAGTAAGACCATTTTTTAAAATTACAAACATTTTCAGAATTCTGAGTTTCGAAACATTTCCAAAATGTTTTGTAATTTCAAAGTCGAATTATACAAAGGTAGGATCAACGCTTATGGAGATTTAACATTAGCGTCGGCCCCTGCTTGGAACTCCAAAATAAGATAAATCCAAAAAGGTATTGGTATAGGAAGCTTAAATCAGGAACAATTAGTTTCAGAATTCATTTTATGATAAATGGGACCTCATTGACTTACACCTGTGTGAATGTTAAAAGTGCGGTAACACAGTTCCTCCTAGAGCATTTAAATGACATAATTACTATAAAAGTATATCATCATCATGTGCAACATATTCCAACTGTAATTTTGATACCGGATATTACACTATTTCAAGAAAGAATTGTTCTTTCGCTTTGAAGATTTAAGCAGAATTTCATTACTAATGAGAACATTTCCATTTTTGACACGTTGATGTACATACTTCTAAAACAAGTCTATTTTTTTTATACTTGCTAAAAAGTTGGCTTTTGAAAATGTCTTCCAACATCAGAAATTTCAAAAAAATTGACAACCGGTAAATTTGTCAAATAACACTTTTGACTAAAACAACAACACAAAATAAACCATAGCTTTCTTTCCACTTTTCCTTTAACTTATGTTTCGTCATGACCAAAGGTCCTCGGGTCTTAATATTTGGCAAGTATGTTGTTCATGTAAATGGATTTCAGTTTTGTAAACGTTGATGACCTTGACCTTCGTTCAAGATCACAGAAATTAAATGTGTTAAAACAAATTTTGTACGGTGAGTCGGACGTGGATTTTTTCCTTACCTTATTTATTTAGAGTTAGCGATATAAAATAATGTAATACAGTATTCCTTCATATTTTGTTTAATTGAATGGGCAATAGGCAAAATAATATTATTAACTAGAACTGTAAGCCAATGGCTCACTAATACCTCCGCTCCTATATAAACCAGAACTGTAAGCTAAAGGTTAACTAAGGCAAAGCATTGAAAAGCAATCTATAGTCTCACAAGAGTAATTAGTTAAGTATATAGGTCACGGACATACTTCCTGTACTCCCTACCCATGCCAAAATATACTTGCATACCAAATCTTGTTACCTAGCATGAACCAATTTTGCTGAAATCGTCCTAGAAGTTGAGGAAAAGTTGTCAAGACAAAGATTTTTAACAAAGGGCCATAACTCCTTAAAAAGGGTCAAAATGAAAACAAAACTACCCTGATGCACGACATCATGGAGTAATTACCGTATCTGTTGACGTTCATTGAAATCGCCCCAGAAGTTTATAAAGCAGACAAAGGTTTTTTCAACGAAGGGCCATAACTCCCTTTTAAAGGGTCGGTAGTTATCATATCTGAAAAGTTTCGTTGAAATTGACCCCTTAGTTTTGTAGGCAATGTCCGGACAAGGACTTTTCAACAAAAGGCCATAACGTTGTAAAAAAAGGTCAGAATGAAAAAATAATACCCGGATGCACAACTTCAGGTGGTACATGTAGTTATCATATGTACAAACTTTCGTTGAAATTGGTCCATTGCATAGCTTTGTCTAAAGCTCAATCTCAACCTTACGTAGTTCTCCAAAGGAAAGAATACTTTGGCAGAATACATAATCATGAGTTATTACTACTGAATATAACATTAAAAATGCGTAATATAATAAAGTGTTCTGGCATGATACAGAAAAAGTATTGGTATCGGTATTTACAATAATATAAATTAATAATCAAATCTCCATGATTATGTGAAAAGTATCACTACGCTTATTTCATGTATACCAATATGACATATTTAGTAACAAAATAACAGTAATTTTATACGCTGTACACTATCATAATTCATTTCCGATATAGCATTCGCCTGTGACATTTATCAGTCATTTTGTTAGGACTCCCTCGTCACTTAACCTTGTGTTATGCAAGGAGGTCCACTACGGTTATTAGTAGTAATTATGAATAATTATTTATACAGGTATTGATCATTTTTTATGTATCTACATATGACAAAAGAATAAAAGAAATCGAAGTGGTGGCTAAATGTTGACCCCACCTTTCATTTAAGGTAATTGAATATTCAATCTTAATTTATGACCGGATAATATGTTTTGCTATTTCATTTTATTAATGATATCAATAAAACATGTCTTTGTCACAAGTTCATTCCAGCCCTAGGAAATCTGTTCCTGCCCGGATTCTTGGCCTGCTGGATTGTCCGTCGTGTTGTTCATAATCTACTTGTAAGCACACTCATAACGATCTTCATTCAGCATTTCGAAAAAGATCAATTTCAACAACTAGAAAGTTATTTCTACATACGAACACAATTCTAAATTGATACAAGTATTAAACAGTTTACATACAATACATCCCTTGTCACTGATAAAATGTCACTGAAAACAAAGTGCGTTCAATCGGACCACACTCGGTCGTTTTTGTCGAACATGCAACAGAAAAGGCGAAATTATCAAATTGGGCGTGATTTCTTAAAACAAACACCATGACTGTAAATTTTCAAGCTGTCTTCGTATAAAATGTTGATAATGAGCGGGTATGGACTATTTGTACCTAATTATGTACCTTACCCTTGCTAGTATATTGTTAATTGTAATTACAGATTGACCTTCACCTCACAAAGCAACGCTGTCAAACACTCTCTGTGACCTTGACCCATCAAATGACACTTCTTCTTATCACGCTATCAAGCCTGATATTCACAACGTGAGTATAAAACTGGCACAAAACAGTTAATGCTCATGCATGACATACTAAGATGAAAGTAAAAGTTCATTCGTACACATTTGACATGTACCAAGGCACATGACTGGTCAATCGAAATTAGCAACAGTATAATCACGATATACCACCGCAAATCTAAAAATACTGCCACCGTTCGCCAAGAGAAATGTTGGCGTTATGAAGGGGTATGTCGATGAGTCGCTTCAACGAACTACTCGCTGGCAGTCGTTCTGACTGGGTTACATGTATCTGTTAATACTTTACTTAACTATATTCTACCTCCCACGGGTCTTGTCAGTTGCGGTTATAGCGTAGGGAATTACATCCTCGATACTCCAGGGGTTACGCTCACTTACGCTCTCTGCACACCCCTGAAATATATCATAGCAAAATTAAAGGCTCAGCGTGCGCCACATTGTTGATGAGACAAGAAGACTAGTTCGATCCTTTGATGTACAAATGTACACCCAAAGAATCCCGAAGTCGCGTAACGATAAACATTGACTAGGTTTGAAGTCGAGTGTCGCTCCTCTGTAATCTTTAAAGGACAGGTAATGTATCAGCCCAGCGATTGGGCAGGTTTTCTACCCAAGACCACTAAAATAGCTTACCGTGCACCTTCGATTTTGCTATGACATATACCAGGGTGCAGAGGGCGAAAGTGAGCGTAACCCTTGGAGTATCGAGGATGAGGGAATTATGGTAGTATTTTGCACTGACGAACTATCTTGATGTCTGGTGCCCCTCGTCAGGATGTGTGGCATACAACACATACAGAGGGGAAGCAGTGGAGCAGAACTTACCATGTTCGAGGCCTTTTACTTCGTGATCGTGACCTTCAGCACGGTCGGTTACGGTGACATTTCCCCGGACACCTGGCTTGGACAACTTTTTATGACCTTAATGATCGGTGTGGCTTTCGCCTTCATACCAAGACAGGTAAATGAACTCTATATTTACTATGTGAAAGACGTACAAGGCAATTTGATGAGCACAACACATGCTTCTGAAACTTTAAAATGTTGATTGTATAACTATATTAGTGATGTTTTTATTTTCACGGTTTATCATACTATTTAACTGATCTACTGATTCTATGAGTAAAGATGTATTACTAAATTAAATCTGATTGCTTTCAAGCATCATGCGATTCACAAAGGCAATACTTTTGCCTAAAGATTTTAAGAATATTTTGTTGAATAAATTTGTTGTTATGGAGTTGATAGCGTACATGTAAATTGTTTTATACCACACTTATGCATGAAAATAACCATGTGTATTATGTTATCTTTCATCAATGTATTTCAGGTAGAGGGAGTAACGTCAGCACTCAAGGAGATGCGCAAGACAGGCGGTGAATACAATCAGCATAAAGTACAAGGAAATCGGCACGTGGTTTTATGTACTCCCCGTATATCAGCGGAAGGTGTACTCAACTTCCTCATAGAGTTCTATGCTCACCCCCAAAACGAGGTATTAAAGAAACACTCATTACCAAAACTATTAAATTTGACATTTTCATATTTTTTAGTTGTTCGTTATTCAATCAGACTTTATAACCGTAATCTCCCTATACAACATGGCTAGCTGATTGATGATTGTATACTATCTTTATAACAATAATGGTTTGATTTCCATTTATAGATGTATGTGTCTATAACAGGTTTAAAGTCTCATTTACTATGTCGGGAATTGTTGGTGAGATACATATACTGTAACCATTGCAGTTTTCGTGGTGTTTAAATGCTCGTGTTCATGAGTAAATTAGAGCGAAACTATCGATACTATATTGAATAGAAAGTATTAGATAATCTTGAGTCATATATATTTAAATTATATACATTTAAAAACTGTTGCTAACTGTTCACATCGCGATCAGATTAAAGAATCACAACGCGAACATTTGCATACATTCTCACTTTAACAGTTCATTGATTTAACGTTTCGATGGAAGACACCAAGCTCTTTACCATATATGGTCACTTTGTTTTGTTGTGTTTTTGTGTCATAGCTGAGTTCATATTTATTCTTGTGTATTGACGGTAAGACATATATTTTTTCTATGTTGTTTGCGACTGTACCTAAAGAATATTGTATCATTTTGGAATTTATATTTAGCCTAGTGTTGATTGTATCTAAAAGAGTGAATTGTAACAGTATGTATTTTGAGAAAGATGGCATTTTCTCATTCATCTTAGGATCATACGGTGGTACTTATGAGCTCTGAGCAGAGAGACACAAGCTTACAGATACTCCTGAAGGATCCAAAGTGGGCACATCGCGTCATCTACATGCAAGGATCTGCGCTCAATGATGCTGATCTCCAGAGATGCAGGTTTGTCCGATTGTCTGCATTGGGTATACAAAAGAGATAATTAAACGAACATAATATATCTATTGTACATGACCTGAATGTTTCGCTAAACAAAATCACGTAAGCGAATCAAACGGCAATAATGTAACATGTTTTCTAAGTGTAAAGTTATAAAATTCCTTACTAACTGTAAGACTTGAAACGACTTAAAACTTCAATGACTTATATTTATGTCAAGTATAAGCGTGGGAATCCTTTCCTGACGGTAACTTTTCTCACCGGAAGCAGGATGAGGCCATGCTTACGTCATCATTATGTATACGCATATACACGAGATATGCCGAGAGCAATATCCAACAAAAAACGATGATATCCTCGACTAGGTCAGAGGTAATGCTTACACAATATAGACCTGCCGACTGTTACGCTTAGCCGATTCAGTTTGTACCTGCAAGCAAAAGCCTCGCAAGTCTTTGTAGTGGACGAACCATTTTTCTTCATTAGGTGCATTCCATTAGTCTAAGGCTTCGTCGATGCATACCTTCCCTTTATTGCGTTGTTGATCAGCTTCCAGCTTTTAACCTTTTCTCGCCGATTCTGTCTGCCTGCTAGGCTGACCACGTTTAAGCATGGACATCATCACTACTCCGTATGTTCTGCGTGTGCTGACCACTATGTAGATATCGACATTTTTACGGCATGTAAGAATATTAAATTTGATTACTTTATATTTTATATCTTTGAAACGTTTCACTTTCTGTGAATGGCGTTAACGTAAAATTAATACTTTTTGCTGTGTAAGAGAAATAAGAAATGCCATGTCGATAAGAAAACAGAACAAAATTAGTAGCACGGTACCCTTAAGATAAATGCAAATATACATTTGCAAGTAACAATAAGGCAGGTATCGAACATAATTTTGTCCAAAATCCAAGTTCTTAACCTTAGAAATGTACATAAGAATAATTACAGATGAAGACAATACTAGAACCGTTTTAATCTATTAAGACTTTATAGATGTCATGAATGTTGATTAAATATCTTTCGACAGCTTGCTTTAGTTCAGTAAACTTTTTTGTGTTAATACAAAATTCAGAAATATGTTTCTGTCTTACAAGCGTTGAAGATTCGCCGGTTGCGAGTATTGTTGTTTCCAATTTGCTATCATGTTTTGATAGTTGCTATTTTTCTTATCGATGTTGTAGCATATTACCGACTGTGTCCCTGTTGCATTATATACATTTGCTTCATTTGAACTTTGGTTATGATTGGTGTTGTAGATTGGCCGACGCGGATGCCTGCTTTATCCTACAACCGTCAGAGATTGACAATACACATCAATCTGTAAGGATATCCAGTAGTTTAATACCCACTTGGTTAAAATGATACAAATTTTGACAGTTATAAATAGTCATGTATAGCAGGTTATTGCTGTCGATAAGATTTCTCATACGTTCTTTTACTTCGCTAGAGACGTTGAACTCTACCTGTTCAGCTCGTATGGGTTATAGGCAGGCTCGGAAGCAGGTCGGGCAGTATGTCTGACTTATTTCGTTCTGATCTAATACTTGAATGCATAACGCATTGATACAAGTTATGTGATTGATATAACCCTAATAGAATATTTACTTAAAATCACTGATCATATTGAATTTAACTGTCTGAAAAATACTAAAAATGACATTCAATATTTCAACAAAAAACCATTCTGTTAATACAACGGATTGTGGATGTCAAAAATATCGTCATTATTCATATATATTCATATAGAAGGAAATATGTCCAAACAAACTTCTATGCTATAAACTCTAAAAAATAAATATTTCAGAAATAATTCCAAATAAACGGATAACATTGTTTATTTTCTATTTTATTCCTTTTTTAACAAGGACCAGTTGATTCTCATGCATTACTGGGCGGTTAGGGACTTTGCGCCACACTGTCAGATGTACGTACAACTTCACCATCTGGAGAATAAAATGCACGTTAATAAAGCAGGTAAGACATTATATTTTTTTTAAACAATTATGATGTTAATAATGACATATCTCTTCAATTATATTGATATAACTTGTCTTAGCATAGGCACAACTTAATTTATGTTTAATGGTTGTGTTGAATTACTGGAAAGCCTTTTGTACGTTTTAATTGTAATACGTATCTGCTATTTAAAGTTAACATTAATTAATCGGGTTTTTTTAATCTTGAAAGAAAATATATTGCCTACATGTGTCAAATGTACTACTATTAAACACTTCATACGACTATAATTTATGAAATAATGTTAATAAAGAACAAAATAGACAATCAAACTTAAATGCAAATAATGTATACATTTTAAATGACCGGCTTTTATCTGAAGATCACGTGGTATGCGCAGATGAACTGAAGTTTGCCATTTTAGCCAACAACTGTCTAAACCCCGGCTTGTCCACGATGCTCACCCTGTTGATGCATTCCACTACTGTTGAGTAAGTCAAGCATAGTAACGACGTATAGTCGCATTTCCAGTTTGTTGTTTGTTTTCACATATCAATCAAAAGACGTGGTCTTCGGCTTATGGATCTAACATAATTACCTTGAGGTACACTATCTTTCTGTAGTATGTATATACTGATTGTTCCAGCCATGCCTTTTAGCACATTATCATAATTATTTATTGATTCGCAAGTGCAAAATTGGCAGGATAATTCGTTTTCGTAGATCAAATCTGTACGCTTTATATCTTCTGTTTATTTCTTATTGATTATTCCTTTTTCTCATTAAAAACATCTATTTAGCATTGTTCTATTGACATAAATTGTGGTATAATACTATAACTCTACATTAAATAATTCCCTCTGTTCTTCACACTTAAATAGAATAAGAAAAAATAACCTATAAGGCTCTCATTGTATGACCGACATTGTTTTATATAATACATATTAGCAATGTCACCTATACCAGGTTTGATGAGAAAAGTGCAGGTGAGGAACAGAAATCGGTCCTTATTTCTTAATATATACATAATACCTTATACCCAATCAAGGACAGCGTCTATCGGAACAGAACCATGGCAACGGCTTTATGCTAGTCATTCCAGCCACACCCTATATCACATACAACTAAACCAGAGTAAGATCTTTGGACGTTATCGAGGTTGGAGCTTCACTCTCGCCTCAGCTGATGCACATAAAAGGTAAGATATAGTAAATAATTATAGATGTCACACCTTCATATGAGGAGGAACATATTTGGTTCAATGGTAATATGTATCATAAGAATTGATTAATATATTGCAGCATATTGCTGAAGTATAAGGGTCCAATACCACAATAATCGGTCCATTCTTTATAAAAACCCTTTATATTACGTATTAACATTTTCTGTCGCTCATTTTGGTTATTCATTGTTCTTGATTGTCCCAATCATGTAAAGCATATCAATTGATATCAAAACCAAGCTTTAGTACGCATGATGATGTTGGGGGGAGGGGGAAGAAACCAAAAAACACATCTTACATTCCCTAATTTATGAATCGTATCTTTCATTTTGAACAAATATTACTTCAGTAACTTTTCCGTTGAATGCAGGTACGGAGTGGGCTTATTGGCGGTACAGGACCGAACCAGACACGAGTCCCCGCTGCAACTCAATCCAGGAGACGGATACAAACTACGGGACTTCGATTGCTTGTTTTATATGGCAGATGTTCCAGATGAGCATGCGGCTGTGATGTCATGGTCTCGATTTGATTCTACCAACAGAGAAAACAATAATGCAGAAAATGGTATTCGAACTACAGGTTATCCCTTTTATATAATAAAGATTCATTTAGTTCAACCAGTGAAGAGATAATGTGTGACGTTTAAATATGTACACTGTCACCTCCATCAGATAAAATACATCTCCGTCAAAGTTTCACTGGTGGTGCTATATGACATGATCCCCTCTATAATATGTAAACACGAAAAGAGAACATCCCTCTCAATCCCAGTCATAAGCAAGTGACAAGATAGTTCATCACTATGACATTCCCTCTCCTTCATGAAAATCTACGTCCTTGAACCCGTGACTATTGATTAATATTCCATTTGCTCTACATATATAGGTGAAGTGACATTCCTGCTAGTCGAGTCTTTTGCAATCATCAAAATCATTCATGTGGTAGTATCCTCTCGGTTTATGTCTGTTTTCATGCGTTGTCCACTTTTCCTACAAGCTGATGCTTAACTATATGTGCCTAGTTTGCCCTTAGTAAGGTTAAGGATAAAAATAAGCGAAACTATATCATTACCAATGTCACTTTTATGAAATATTTGATTGTTTTGTTTTCAAAAACGTGTCTCAGTATAATCGCATGTTGCTATGCGTTTTAAAGAATTGTAGTTGTTCAAAAACAAAAAAGCTGAGAGGGGCGGACTCGGAACCATTAAATTTCGAAGCTTAATATTAGTATCATATTTTGGGACAGCCATACATATGAACAACCTGACCTGGGAAATTTAGCCATAAAATACTTTTGCTCTTGCTTTATCCTTTATAAAGATTGTTGAATATTTCCAAGTTAAAAAGACAAAGAATAATAATCAAACAAAATCTTCGCGATTATAACTCATAAAGCGAGTCCATTTTCCTTTACCTTTTATATTCATTATCTTTTTTTTGTGGTTTGTTATTGTTTAAAAATAATAATGACAAATAAACATTTGAATAAAGCATCCTCTTGTTCATCTAGGTAATTTATGGGACACGAACGATAACTCACGCCAGCCAGTGATGGATATCTCGTACAGGGAACGAGAGCCTGGTATTGTGTCGTCTCCTTGGGAAGTAGGATTACAAGATCACCGTCTCCAAAGTACGAACGAGGATGTAAGTTCGTCTTCAGAAGACAGGTAAATGTTGTGTTTATCAATTAAGTTATATGTTGAAACCTCGAATATTTTAAATCTAAAAATTAACACTACTCGACTCTAAAAATATCCAATATATTTGATATGTTATACTTGCATTTTAAGTGTCTGTCTTTTTACTAGATTTATTGGTAAAAAAGGGCAATTATAAGGTGATTCGTTAGCGTTTTGATTATATATACATATTGAATTATAACACACGAACTTAATATACAATCTAACATTAGTCTATCATGAAACAACGGATGAGTATGTTTAAAAATATTTCTTAACGATAAAGTACTAGAACATTATCATTGCCTATATACATTTCCTGGAAATTATGTTTTTCGAAATCGCTTTAAGATTACCACCTTTTTAACGTAGTTATACCTTTTTATGATTGCCATACACATTTGTTCTACACTCTGTAAAGAGAGTGGATTCGGGGCCCCGATCCTAACACTCCCTATGTATTGTGATTGGTTATGACATTTATGAAATGGAAAAATAATTGTTCTTGTAAAGTGAGACAATACTGAATGCTTTCCGATCCTAATTGTATTTAAGCACCACTGTTGGTCCGCCCCCATCGTCGCTGTGTTCCAGTAACCCCTCCATTACATGTCACGTGATGAAGGCTAGACGACCAGACTGCTGTTTAGAGTGGGGCAAGGTAAGAGTAAATACCTGGTGAATTGCGAACAACTTATAATTAAGATACATACGATTATCTTGTGAATAAACCAATATGTTTCAGAATCAGAACGAATTTGCAGTAAGATTGATTTAGGATCGGTGTAGTTACTTACATTGATGGATTCTGAGTTCTTGGGAGATATTAAAAATTGCAGGAATTTTATGTCGTTTAAACTTTTTGCAAGTACTTACCTATATGACAATTAATATATTTACATGTTTAATTCTTAGATTTCGTTTTTTTCATATCTGGAACAAGTGCTTCAAATGATTATATGCTGTTCTTCCAATGTAAAATGTTCATTATGTCTATTAAGATAGCCATGAACCATTTTTTATCCTTGGTAACAATAATTTGTATATAGTTAGTCAGCCATGCATTTTACATTGAATATATTAGAATCTTCGTGTATGTAGTAATCTAGGATTATAATGTAAGTAACTTATATATATTGCCATGATCTAACTGATAGATATATGTTGAAGGATTGTGGTCATTGTGCTTACAAAAACGCCCGTCACGACCTTAATGGTAATCAGCTGGTCATCCTTGCAGCCGAAGAAGAGAGTGTAGGGATGGTCAACTTCTTCGTCCCTCTCCGCTCACACGTCATTGAAAAGGACGATATTAGACCAATCGTTCTTCTCCTGCAAAAAAGGTAAGCTTACTTTATAAATAATTGAAGAGTTCTCATTGTGTTCGTACATTTTTAAATGTTTGTATGTCGACCAACATTGGGCTCAATACCAAACGTGACACTGTATCCCAGGAAACTTTCGCCTGATCAAATATTGAACTTAGCTTGTAAATCTGATTCCCCTTGTGTTCAAATTGTCCTTCACATATCATTACTTTTTGTGGGATGTCATGTATGCCCTAATTATGAAGGAGCGCAAAAGACAAAAGTTACCATGCAGCAAAAATCCTCTTGTATTGAGTATTAACACTGAAAATTTCTGTTATGATCTTGCAAAGCAATCATGACAACAATTGAATTCACTATCGTTATTCATAGCGTTTACAACGGAAGTACAACTATTACATCGTATATACAACTCATATTCACACTACAAGAATACGTGAGCGCATTAACGAATTGTCCTATATATACACAGTAGGATGTATATTTCATTGGTTGGTGAAACAGTTACATATTTGTATGATGCGCCCCTGTCCTCGCCTCTTACGATTGTTTAGGATGCCTTTTCCCCTGTTTTTGGTATTTGCTCAGTTACTTTTGTCTGTTCGTGTTGATATGGACTTGTGATGCTCATGCTATTGTTAGGTCACCTGAGCTTTGCTCAAGTGACCTATTCTAATCGCTTTCCGTCAGTCGTCGTCCGTCGTGCGTCGTGCGTAAACTTTTTACATTTTCAACTTCTTTTTAAGAACCAGCGGATGGATTTTTTTCAAACTTGGTCAGAATCATCCTTGGTAGGTGAGGCTACAAAATTGTAAAATTGGGATTCCTACCCAATCCCTGGGACCAGGGCGGGGCCCCAAACGGAAAATTGACCAATATTTCCAAAATCTTCTTCTCCAGACTCGAAAGTACTACACTCATTTTCTCTACATGGAGTAAGATCATCAGGGGCTTTACTTAAATTGTAAATTTCAGGACCCCCGAGCTATCCGTTCTCCATTGGGGAGAGGGTAAAGTTTACTATAGTTTATATAGGGGAATAACACTTTTGGGTATATTTTAACACCTTTTTGTAGGAAATTATTTTTACTTGGTGAGAATTGTCATTGGAGGAAGATGGTTTCAAATTGTAAAATTGAAATTCCTACCCCAACCCCTGGGGCCAGGGCGGGGCCCTAAAGGGAAAATTAACCAATTTTTCAAATATCTTCTTCTCCGGACTCAGAGGTACTACACTCATTTTCTCTACATGGAAAGAAAGATCATCAGGGGCTTTACTTAAATTGTGAATTTTAGGAGCCCCGAGCTATTTGTTCTCCCTTGGGGAGGGGGTAAAGTTTACTATAGTTTATTTAGGGAAATAACACTTTTGGGTATATATTTTATCCATTTTCAGCAGAAAATTACTCAAACTAGTCAGAATCATCTTTGGTGAATGAGAGTATTACTTTGTAAAATTGGGATTCCTGCCCCATCCCCAGGGGCTAGGGCGGGGCCCCAAAGGGAACATTTACCAATATTTTCAAATTCTTATCCTTTGATGACATGACAAGTATTGTATTTCACTTAGTTTACATGCTGATTTCCACATCACATCTAAACAATAAAATAAAGCTACCAGTACCTATGATATAACTCAGGTGACCGCTAAGGCCATTGGGCCTCTTGTATATATACATGTTTTCTATTTCAGACCAAGTGATGTCTTCCTACAAACAATAGCACATTTTCCGCTTATATTCTGGATAGAGGGAAGTGTTACAAGGTACAAGTGCCTCTCATAGTTCAAATGAACAAACTATTTAAACGCCATTATACGTGTTAAATTAAGTAAGTCCTGCTATTTTGCTTCTACCGTAATTCATATGTCTATTTGCATTTGAAATAAAGGATTGCCTCAAAACATTTTACATACCATAATCAAATCTATATCATATATATATTGAACAGTTTTATGTAATATAAAAGACACAATTTAATATGTTTCGATAAAATGATTAATACTTGGCATTCGTATTTCAGTGTTGACGACCTTATTAGATCTGGAATCCACAAAGCGGAACACCTGGTGGTGACTAACATGCAATCCTCTGTCGTTACCGACTCGGACACGCTGGTTGCCGTCCAGACAATCGAGAGGTAAGTTTATACGTAACCAACTCGGACACACAAGTGGCCGTCTAGACATTACGAAGGTAAGATAAACCATTACCAACTCGGACAGACTAGTGGCCGATCAAACAATACAGATGAGATATATTACATAACCAACTCGGACCAGCTATTGGTCTTCCAGACAATACAGATGTAAACTAATACATAGCCAACCCGGACACACGATTGGGCTATCAAAGAATACAGAGAAATTGATAATAGCCAACTCGGACAAAGTAGTAGCCATCCAGGGGATACAGATATCACTATTGCGATTCTCTACAGCATGAATTCGGACTAGAATATATCCTCGCAATGTTTTTATCACTTTTGTTTGTTTGATTTTGTTTAACGTCCTATTAACAGATAAGGTCATTTAAGGACGGTCTCCCCTGTGTTCAAGATGCATGCGTGTAGTGTATGTGTATATTTTGGGAGGCTGCGATATGTTCGTGTTTTTTATCACGACTTTTAACATATAATATTATGAACTGACAGCAGGTTTGTCAGTTTTTGTTAGCATTTATCATTTCGCCTTTCTATCCCTTTTGTAATTTTTGAATGTGCATGCATATGACTTACATAAAGTAAGAAACCCCCAAACACAGACAACACAAGGGAAATAACTCTACATTAAATTGTCAAGTCGTGTTTAATATGTAACAACATTTCCTTTGATTGGAATGCCATATTATGTCATACGTAATCAAAAGCTCTTTATAGAGAAACACTCATTTGAATTCTAAACGTTTTATAAGTGTGCAAACGGTTTAAAACGACGTTGCTATTGTTTGTGTATTTCTTGTATTATAGTCCAAAATATACGTTAAAATATAGAATTTTGCTACAAAAGATATTTTTTACTTTAACTAGTTGAAAACCCTGCCAGAATCTGAAGTTAAATAATACGGTCAGCCTTGGGGACTGATAATCCAGTTACAGAGACAACCGTTTTACGTACAATAATCACTAGGAAAACGAAGAATTAAGCACTTTTTTGAAAAAAATGTTTGTAACCTATCTATCTTTTTTTTTATGTAATCTCAGGATGTTCCCAAACACCAACATTATAACTGAACTGAATCAAGCTTCCAACATTCGGTTCATGAATAGTCCTGTGCCGGAGACAGTCATTCGTACAGTGGCCAGACTAGAGGAGGTAATATTTATTTTGCTTTGTTATACTTTCATCCGTTCTTCACTAGTTATCATTCTTTTTCTTTCCTCTATATTTATTTTAATGTCTCTATATAATAATAACTATTATGTTTGGTTAGTGTTAGTCGGTTAAGCTTGGTATTTTACGCATTCAGCGACGTATAAACGACAAGGAACAAGTTCAAATTTAATTGTGTATGTTGGCACGTATCAGTATTAACTAACATATCTATTTTTTATAAATAAATTATTTTCATGATTATTGTTATGAGTTTTACCCAATAATAAATAACAATTGAAGACTATTTTTTAAAAGATATTATTTTTGTTTTGCTGATTTGATCAATAGTGTTTTATGTTGTATTTTTACTTAAAACTAATAACTTTGAATGAGTTGAAAGCAAACGGTTACAATTTCTTAATGTTTTAACGTTAGAAATTATACAAATACGATATACCCGTTCTTAACAATTTACAATATCTATTTCGATTTTATGGAAGTAAAAACAGAAGAGCATCAAGATAAGGAAAGCATTGCTGTTTATTGATGAAGATACTAGGCAACCTGTTCAAACATTTGCAGTGTTGGATGAAGAAACTAACACGCAAGACAACATTAAACGTTCAAACCACTGTTTGATATATTTCGACAAATACTTAATATTCAACAGTGGCACCACCGATGCCCTTAAGAACAGCTATTGAAACTACTATATTTGTTGATATGTTTAACATTACAGAGACTTCGAACAAACATAAGTTCTACGATACCGTCTATTGAAACTACTATATTTGTTGATATGTTTAACATTACAGAGCCTTCGAGCAAACATGAGTTCTACGTTAGCGTCTATTGAAACTACTATATTTGCTGATATGTTTAACATTACAGAGACTTCGAGCAAACATGAGTTCTACGATACCGTCAATTGAAACTACTAAATGTGTTGATATGTTTAACATTACAGAGACTTCGAGCAAACATGAGTTCTACGTTACCCCACCTCTTCCGCCAGCCTTTTGCCGCCGGTAAAGTGTTCAGTGCATCTATGCTCGACAGTCTACTGTACCAGGTATCGTATTCACGATAGCAGTATATATCAAATGAATTATATAGAATATTGTTCTTGATGAATCCGCGTCATATTACACGACTAGAATCTATATTTTGATATTTTCTTCCATTGGTTATTTATTGAACCTAAAAAAAAAGGAACAAAAACATCTAGACCAAAATCTCGAGTCATATGAACCCACTAGACGTTTACTGGTAATAATTTAGTGGCATGGACGTAATTATTAGCATTTTAGGAGATCAGTACCGCATTTATTAAAACTTCACATAAATATGAACGATATTTTAATTAAATTTAAAAGATCACATCTAGTCATCACAGAGTTAAAACAAATATGGTTATTAAATTAATTCCTTTTTATTCGTTTTTTATGATGAAAAATGGTGTTTTAATAAAATCATTATGTATGGAAAACTATTTCGAACAGAACACCATTTAAACACAAATACATTAGGAGTTATCATGATTCGACAGTAATTCTTGTATCTACGATAATCTCCCCTGATTCATACCTTTTCTTTATTGTATAGACGTTTGTAAAACGCTACCTGATCACATTTGTTCGTCTCCTGATTGGGATTGACGCTGAAAACAACACGGGCCATTTATCAAGCGTAAGTGTCATATGTTTGCATATGTAATGCTATTATTTAAATGTTAATTTAATTATCGTTTATATGTATCTTTTGAAGTACTTGTACTGTGGTAATATTGCTCAAAATGGTGTGCTTGTCAAAAACAAGTCAATACGATAACTCACTCAATGTAGTTGAGACTTATAAGATGATCCCTTACGGATCCCCGCCCACGCCGAAGACACTGGCGTGGACGAAACCTTTTTTTCAGTATTAGTGAGACTTTGATAAATCATTTCTTTGAATTAAACAACACCTTGTTAAACTTTTAATTTAAAAATAATGAAACAACAACAGCATTTTGTGTGTAAAATTCAATTAGGCCTGACCAGGATTCAAAACGCCTCCGATTATTATTTTGAGGTACCTGTCCAACGTTAGAACGTTGGCCAAATCGCTGTACATTTATATCCGAAGTGAGATTAAAGGGGGATAACTGTATGTACGAAACCTAAACTACAATTCTCTAGCCCTTTAACAGGAGAAGGATACTTAATTTACCAGAAAATGTTACTGCTGCAACTTGAACGTAAAGATTGACTATTTAATAATTTGAAGTCAAGAACATGTGTTTTACAACAGATACGAGTGAACGGCATGACATTCTCTTCCTACACTACGTTTGGGGAACTGTACTATGGGCTGGCGTCCACAACAGGGGAAATCCCGTTGGCTATCTATCGAACGGAGAAACCCGTAACTGGCTCTATGGTAAAATAGCATATTTTTTAAAATCTTGCATAAATCGCCATTTTGAAGTGACAGTTCGCAATGTACATGGATGATATACATAGTCAGATAGCTTCCATGTCAAACATGTAGTCAGCACGAAGTACATAGTACATTGGTTTAATTATCGCATTTGTATTATGTATACACTATAATATTTTTTAAATCCTGAACAATTAAATTCCTGTGATTGTATTATCACGCTTGCATGAGAATGCTAGTAATATCAAAGTATCGCTTATTTTGTTTTTAATTCCAATATCAGTTTAAACAAAGTATGCAAATAATTGATTCGAAGGTTAAAAAGCAGCAACAAGGACAGAACGGCCATCACGTGGGTCAGTTCGGCAACACATGTGACACATGTGACACACGTGACTATGTGTGTAATAGGCTCAGCAGCCTCGGTATGGACACGGAGGCATACGGTAAGTGATTGATTCAGGGATACACTTTTATCACGTAATGTACTGTGTTATCCAGTGAATATACCCATGTCATATTCTCTTGCGTATTAACCCATGTTATATGACCTATCAGCCCTATGCTTGGTTGTAAGTTTCAATTGTTTCAACTGTGGCGTCACGCCTAGGACAAGTACATGACGTCACAGACTTACCCACTAGAGTCAAAATGGCGGCTCTTTACGTTTCAAAGTTGCATGAAAATTGTCGTTTTACACGAATAAATGCCAAAAAAAAGTATTACATGTATGTTATAAAAAGAATCGTACACTCGTTTTCATTTCATAAGAAATTTATGAAACTCGTCACGAATTTTTCATTTTCGTGACGACGTGACGTCAGAGGCTCGCTAAGTTGAAAATAATTCTAAGACTCGTTTCATAAATCTCATATGAAATGAAAACTCAAGTAAGATCCTACATATATCTCAATGGAATATAAAGCGTATCCTAAAATGGTTGCCTATATGGAAAGTACTGCAATTATTCAAATGAAATTTAAATTCTAATATTGGGGCTAAGATGGAATTTTCTGCCTTTATTCAAATGAACTTGTGCATTATCGATTTAATACAGCGACGACGAAGCTACCAATACTTTCCTATTTGATGTAATGTTTCTGTTAGCTAACATATTCAAATGTGTTAATCTTGACTTGTGTCTAGCTGCTTCAATTCCGTTTACTTTGTGAAAACAGTGAAAAGTTACGATGCTATGGTGAAATTCGCGTCTCTTGCCTTAATGCTTAGATTTGAATTTCGCTTTGAAATGAACTTTAAATAGAAACGTGCTATCCACTCTATTTGCAAATCAAGGCAAAACATTATATTGCGATGTAGTTATCAAGAATTCCATAACAGCTTTAAACTGTATAATAGTTTTCTCCCTAATTCTGTATTTAAGTTTCTGGATTGGATCAAGGAAGCAGCACCGCAATCTCATTCGTGGTCCTAAACCCTACCCCAGAGACCAAACTAATTGACGGAGATCTCGTGTAGGTATCTGCTTTAGTGTACAAGTGAAAGTCTTAGTAGTATATCATATTCTGAGGTGGATATTAGTGTAACACTTCAATTTATACTTTTTTTGTACAGTTTAGCAGATGAACTTAATCAATTCGCACACTGAAAATCCAACAATAATTACTATACATGTAGCTGGTAAAACATCCAGATGATTGATTGCTTGCGACTTACTTTGATGATATCAAATCTGCCGGAATTAGTGAGTTCTCGCTGCACAAACTATAAGAAGAGTCAAAGTATGAAGTTGAATAATGGAAGACGCAGACTTACTCGACCATTTGGCATTTATTTCCTCAATGTGTGGAACACGAGTAATAGCATCACAAGGACACAATACAGTTCTAATATAATGTTCATTCAGTGCATACATTGTTCTTATTCATAAATTAATCAAAATAGGAATAGGACTAATTTTGCAATGACTGACTTCATCGTAATCAATTGTAGAACTACATTCACAAACTACTTATACATATATTAGATCAAATCAACCTTATATTGACAAGACAATGTGAGACAAATGACACGTGGCAACATACTCACGTGTACAAGAACAGCACAGGTGGACGGCATAGTGATCGTACACAGCACAGTATAAGCGAATAACACGATAAATACAGCGCAATAATTCATTTATTTTAAAGCATTTTAACACGGTCATTATTAAAACATCAATATCTAACATCGTATTGCATTGCCACTATATAACCCTAGCAAATTCAGCTGGCATTCATATAGGCTATGAATGCCATAGACCGATTCTTGACGTCATCATTATTATGACGTCATAATTGTTACGTTGGATACTACTGACCCTCCCTGGGTGATGGCTATGCTATTCATTGAACAGGCATACACAATACATACATTATTTTAACTAAATACTAAATAATGATAAGTATAATTATATTTTCTATGAGATGAACAGATTCCAAAAATGGTAAATATAAGTATTGAACCGCTTTCAGTTGGCATTCATATTGCCTATGAATGCCAACTGAAAGCAGTTTAATGCTTAAGTATCTGCACATTGTTACAAAAGTATCGTTTGCTATAATTTTGTTACGGGCTTCTGATATATGATAATAATAATGGTGAATTTATTTCTACTAATGTGTTTGTTTATCATACGAATTGGTGTTTGCTTTTTTTATATTTTTTAATCGATGTAAACTTCTGAAATAATATTGCTTTAACTCTGATAATTATTTAATCTTTGTTTTCGTAATTAGGTGTTACTGTGTTAAGTAAACTGCTATGTTAACGAACAATCAATACTGATGGGTTTTTTTCTTTCCAAAACAGGTATATTATCAAACCTGGCAGCTTCTTGGGCCATCCTCCTCCATCAGTCCACACACAGGTCACGTCACTTCAGACAGGTCAGGAAGTCCATGTCTGACGACTCTCAACCAACAAAATGGATGTCGATGATAGAAGTCGTCAGACCTTTCTGCAAAGTTGACTTTAAATATCGTTCACACCGTAAATGGAGCCCATTACGAGAGTGATTAGTGAATATGTTTACATAGGTTCGTCTCGGTGTATGTGTTTAGTAACACTGATCATTGGAACACTTCATGTGTGAACTTCGTGACGTCATTGGAGTCTGACTGACGTACTAACTGGTGCGTTTAGATAGGGTTTGTAAATGAACTGTTAAATACATTCCTTACTTGTTTATTATAATATGTATGTAGATTAGTCGGAACGACTATGAGAAATTCAATATAGATTAAAATATTCGGTATTGATGTCAATTTGGATAAGTCTCTAAAAATTAAGATAGCTAAAACCAGTTTCTTAGATCCATATGGCTAAGCTATAAGTAACCCTTTATTTGTAGAATGCTATCTCGCCTCTAAATTGTAGTCACCTAACAATTAAATAAAGATCAAATGCGCATTTTCTTTTCACGTATTTAAAATATTTCCATGACATTTATTTGACACCAGAAAATCCATTTGTCTTGCGTACTTTTTTCCTTAATTTTTATTTTCTCTTCCAAAACCGCTACAATACGTAAGATTATAAATAAATCGTCTACCTTATGATAAACAGCCAACAACAAAGTGACTTACAATGACACTCAAAATACCTGTCGAAAAATAAGAGTTATCTCGCTTTATTTAGATCGTGTACAACGCAGCAAGATGCTAATAAACAAATAAAAATCCTTATTTTCTGTTCAGTCTTTTTTGTTCGATTGATTGTGAATAAGATTGATAATCATGACTTACTGAGAATGTATTTCAATAGGATGACGATCACGTGCATTTACCCATTCCTGATTATTCGACAGGTACATTCTCAAGAAGTGGTTCTTGTAAAAATAAGGAAATGACGAGAAAGAAACATTGTTGTCCAACTAAATTTATTAAGTGTATTATTACATTGTGTAAGTACATTTTACGTACTTGGTACTTGTTTCCAAATCGTTACTGTTTACGTATAGCAAATATAATGTATTGTATATTACCAGAAATAAATACAGTTTAAGCTACCTTGATTTATATATTTACTTCTGCGACATGATATTGACATACAAATCCATGTTGATTTTAATATCCACTTTCCTCAAAGTATAAAGTTGCGCCAACACTTGTAGTAAATTGTTGACTTTGTTTGGCTTCTGTTAGGTAGGTACGTCTTAGTTCGTTTTCCTAGTAATAAATATTGTAAGAGTGGTGCTTTTCTAACCATACACCATATTTATGGAGATGATTATCAGTTTCATGTAGGGAATATATGGGAATAATTTTGAGGTTATGACGGTATACATGTAAACGGAAAAAAATGTTTGCACTTTATATAAATCTGCGAAGTGGTTTATGCACTTAAGTCCACGCCGTTCTGTCTGTATAAACCTATAACCCCAAAAAGGATTTCCGTCTATTCCTAGATTTTCCTTTCCCTCCCCCAAACCGAATTTTCTTTGAGGGGGTTAGGAAGTGTAATGACGAGTATACTATGAGTTCCGTCATTTGTATTGCTTTATATCTTTCTAGAATATGGACAATTAAATTACAATATAGCATATTCATATATTCACCTGTGTTCGCAAAAGACATGCTGTTACACATTTGAACAATACGTATTCGTTAACCTAACTTTGTTTCAAATACAAGTAAAATTGTCACGTTGTTGTTATACGTGAATATACAAAGACTAATATCGGTCCTTATGTAGATAGTTATCACACTTCTGATATTGATTTTCACGGGAAAACTACTATTTACTTGTAAAAATCAATTCTGACAACATCGCATGTACTGTATACATGTATGCCAACTCAAATGATAAATAGTAATAGTATGCCATTTGTACTAGGACCCTACTCCCTGGGGTATTCAACTCAGGTATTTCTAAATTCTAGGGGTTCAAGCGGTCGATCAAAGCCATCAAATCAATAGAACAAAACATTTTCTCTGTTATGTGAAATTCTAATCTGTCTCGAACTAAAATTTAAACTCAAGCTTTGCTGTATATCCTAAATGTCTTTCAAAACGTTATCTGTATATGCATTATATGTATGTTTAAAAAAAGAAAAATGAAAACAACTTAACGAACAAAACAAAAGCTATATAAAAAGAAAACGAAAAAATCTGATATATCGAAAACTGTTTTTTCTTTTTGAATTGAAATAAAAAGAATACAGGGAACAAATAACCCTAACGCTTAAGGCTTTCGTCTCCATGGCACCAATTGTATATGTGAGGTATTTTATCTTTACAATAATCACGTATAGGATACAATAATCTGCCGCTCTTGTATGGTTCCATATCAACAGAAAAACCTAAAGCAGTTTAAAGGTTTTTTAGCAATGCAAACCAACGTTTTGTAATACGGCTCCTGGGAGTTTCATATGCCGATAACTTGGTTTTTATGGACATAACGACTTTAGAAATGGATTCCCTTTCAAAGCAGATGCAGCGAAATCAATATGTCAAAGGGGTGTACAAGAAGATGTTTTCTTTTAAGTAAGCTAGCCTGAAACTGACCTGAACTTTTGACATCAGATAGTGGTTGTTTCTTTGTTGGATCCCTGTCTGTTTCATGGCTTTTTCTAGGATGCCGATTACACGTGTCAGCATAGGGAAGCTTCCAATCCCAAATGGTGATGTTTATCATAATATGTCAACGATAAAAGGTTGTTCTATTCCGCAGCCTAATCTAAGTACCTAAGTAACGCCTTATTGATCAATGGACTACATAACAAGGGTTCTGTCTGAGTTACTGTAATTTACATAGAAGTCTTATTTTGATCTGGTTTCCATTTACGAAATTCCATTATGAGTGTTTACCATGAGTGAAAAACTTTTGATGATAGATACATTTTCATCGATTTTATGGTAGACGGCTGCCACATGTGGAGTCGGCCATGTTTACCCTCAGGAGAACCATAGTGTCGGCATATTTTTGTAAACGGTCAATGATGTCGTTCCTTTGGATTCCGTTCCCGTTGTTTTTAATGCCATGTAACAAAAGTTGATGCCTTGGCCTACCAAGTTTAAAAAGAACATACACATTTATATAAAAATATATAATTCTAATTATCATTCATATGGTTTAACATCCAAATGTACAATATTGTACATGTGGTTGAATAAATAGTATCGTTTCAAATATCATTACTTGAAATCAAAGATTTTGAAATTTATTGAATGCCTGGTAAAATATATCTTTGTTTGTTTGGTGGCGGAATTTCCTTGCATACTATATACTAATACCTATGGGAAGAGACAGTTCCTTTCATGGCCGATTTTTTTTTATAAGGTTTAACTCAGTCTAGAGTTGATAAGGACCGGTAACAAAAACAAGGCCTTCAATATCACTTCCAGCTATACCAAGGAAGTGTTTGCTCAAATGAGAATAGAAGAAATTTGAAACCATTTCCATCGTTTACACATGAACCTTCCTGAATTTAAAATGACTGACACTTTACACTCCAATATCAGTCGCTAGTCTCGATCCTTACGTACATAATTGATAACACAATCTAATAACTGCTAAACTGTAAGCTTGATAGCATTTCATTCGATATCTATGACTTCCTCCGATTGTAACGATTACCATAAATGATATCGAAAGGCGACGGGCAAACTAACATAGATGGTTTCGAGGTATCCTGGTTGATGAAAACAATTGTCGAGACATATGTCGCATTCGTGATCTAATTGGGATATGTATACAGTATACAGTTTATATATATCTTTGTGCAGTACTAATACCGATTTTACTTTTGTGCTCATTGGCGTGTTTTGTGGTTTCGGGCCCGTATTCATGAAACCGTTCTCTTACTCAAGCATGGATTTTGTGCTCAAGACGAATTCCTTTTTCCCGTTTTAAATTGATTGAGAAATCGTATTTTGTCAATGATTTAGGATAAAACATTGAAGAGACGTAAAGCTGAATACTGTTTTCAATGTTTACATTTGACTTTTAGATAGTTTGACATGATCTTAGCAAGTTACAAGAAAGTTGGTTCGAGCACAGAATCCATGTTTGAGTATGAGAACGATTTCATGAATAAAGGCCCAGTTGTCAATACTTCGGTTCTCTTTTGAGAATTTGACATAACTTGAAATTGTCCTGTATTTACATGGCAAGTGACATAGAGAAGACTCTTATCCTTTCGAATCGGTAAGGCTGTCTATGAAAATTAAAAGATTAAACTTTATATTAAAACAATTTTGTAACATGTTCTTACCACTTATATGTATCAGTCTTGTTAGCCTGAAGTACCCGATGAAAGCCACGTTATTGTTTTGTTGATACTTCAGTATTTTGTTGTTTTCTTTAACATAGAAACTTTACACATTATTAGATTTGACAGATTATAAATATGTCTTATAAACAAATATATATGATTCAAAATATTTATCATAAAATCGTTGAAAATAATCAAAATAAGGCATAAAGCTTGCATTTTATTTTCACATAAAATGCATTCTCAACATGTAAAGAATGGGTATATTATAAGCCATTTGTGAAAAGAATTTTAAAGCATAGACCTCGGTCTTCCTTTCGAATTGATTCCTGATTACAATGCACCAAATGCAAATGATTTACGTGACAGATAACGAGTCGGATGGTTTCCACAAGTTCATTTATTTATAATAGCAATACAGCAACTTCAGTGACACTATTTTGATGTAGAGCCTCGAGGTGGGCTGATCCGTCTGGTGAACAACTGTATAATTAACTGTAGGAGTATAGGATTCTGGTGATTGATAGAATCCTCCCCTACATTGAGAGTGTGACAGAGGAATATCTAACCCGAGAGGTGACTTTATGAGTTGTCTAACCTAAGGCTCTATTGCTCTGTTACAATCCTGTCATTTCAATAGTATGGTTGAAAACACAATATTTTTTCTGCATTTTAATCCCTTTTTTATATATTTGTAAATGACCTTTCTCGTAGAGAGCAGATTGTGACGTCATATCTGATTGTCCCCGTGGCGTCATATTAAAATACTTACCTTCTATCTGGCATACCCTAAAGGTGACAGATTAAGCATACCATATGTAGTAGCAGAGAAATCATAAATCAAGGGGATAATAGGAAAATCATTCCCTAGGGAGTAACGGAGAAAACTTAAAGCAATGGGGTGATAGGAAAATCATACCCTAGAAGGCGACAGAGAAATCATACTCTAGGGGATGTTAAAGAAATAATACCCTAGGTTTATGATTTCCCTGATACTCCATATGGTATGATTTATCTGTTAAATGATTTAATCATTAACAGGTAAAACTGCAGATATTTCGATATTTCTATAAATAGTGTGGGACAATTTAGCAATTATTCAAACCAAAGATCAGATTAATATTACCGAAGGGAACCGTTTATTTATCATTAAAGTCGTAATAGATTTAGCCTGCTCATAACGTTTACAGATAACTGGTATTACTTTCAACTTGTTATTTCTGGGAGTGTCGTAAGCAATTCTTCCAAAACGCAGTTTCCAAACCTAATCTCTTAAAGGTTGCCTGTCAAATAGGAAGTCACTCATCCACCACACACATAGTTTTACTACAAAGTCACAAAGCAACAGTCAGTTGGTACAGGTATCTCATTTGATGTCCAATGATGCAATATCCGACCTTACCAAATGATTAACATCAGGCCCGTATTCACAAAGCTGTTATCATACTCAAACTCAGATTATGTGTCCAAGCTATTTTTTTGGTTCCGGTCATCAATTTAAAAACATCTTGTCAATGAATTTGAAAGATTTTGAAGAAATTGGAAGTCAGATAAGATTGGCAATGTCTTCCCCTAACTGTTTGACCGTGTCCCATAATTTTACCAAGCGATAGGTAAGTTGCTTTGAGTACAATATCCGTGTTTGAGCTTAAGATCTGTTTTATGATTTCGGGCCCATATCACTGATATAAGCTAGGTTAAAATCTTTTAAGAAACTCGATGCATCTCTGAATATCCATTAACATTTTCTGTATTGATAGATATAAATTGTTATATATCTTCAAAACAAATCTCTTCACAGCAGCTGTGCAGTTAGGAAGAACAATGCAGAAAGCAATAAACTGTATGCATACTATTTCATTGGAGATATGATATGACGATGCTATTATACAACTATGGACTTCAAATGAGGTAAATCCATGAGTTATACACCTGGTCTGAACACTATTCGCCGAGGCTAAATACATATTATTGCAGTACAGATATGTTATTTGGATACTATCACATAATTATGGACGTTTGGTGAGGCTTATTCTTGATTTATGAACCTGGTCTTAACAATACTTACTGAGACCAAATACATATTATTGCAGTAGAGATACATGTAGGTTAAGACGATAAGATATAAAATCCCACATGAGATTTGTTTCTTCCTTCAGAACAATGCTCAGTGACATGCATTAGAGATGATAAGAATAGGAGTATGTGTTATTAAAGTACAGAGTATTAAATAATTCAACATATACGAAAACCTAAATTACGTTCTGGAATGCATCTATTATCAGTATTGACTATTTCTATTTTAGTCATTTTGATGATATCTTCGACAACCTGATAGCAAGACGTGTGTCCGTGAGCAGATGGCGATATTGATTAGCACATAACATTTCCACTACATTACACATGTCATGGGTATAAGATATCGTGTAACAACAGCTTGGCCAGACATTATATTGTCAGCAAGGTGTTTACAAAATGATAACCATACAGACAAGCACTACCATTGCATCAACAGACAGTACATGGGCATGTAACTGCGATGGTTACAGTAAAACGGCCTTTAAATACAGTAAAACTCGAATATGTTGAAGTCATCGTGACCAATTAAAAATATTCGACTTATCCGACGGTTCGACTCTACCGAGTTGTGTAGTGTCCACAATACATACTTTATATGCGATGGTAATTTACATTTGTTGGTATCATATAATACTGATTAAACAAATTATCAATATCTAGACTAGAACAGCCTTACAAGACATCACGTATATAACGCTTTCTTAAGTTCACTCTAGTAATAACAGGACGTAGTCATTACTTAAAGTATTTACACTGTTAAGGCAAGCATATGTTGGCATTAATACATGTATTGTGGAAAATTAATGTTTTTGTCAGCAATGCTTCTCATTAATACTGCATCAACCATTTGATCAATTATCAATTGCTTGTATACAATGTACGTGAATTACATTTAGCACGGGAAAAATAAAAACCGTAATAATCATCAAAATTCATCTGCGTTTCCTGACCAATGCAGATCACAACTTAACGTAAATATTTTGAAGGAAATGTTAAGACTATTTGCATCATTAACCGTTTGTAAATATGTTTTAATCTGTGATGATTATTTGGGCGATTTTGATGGGTATGATCACGTGATTATTCTAATTATTCAATCTGCCTTCTCCTTTCATTCTAGAATATTTTATTATTCATATCGTACACACAAAATTAATGTGGCAACAGGCAAAGCCTTTGAACGTCTACTCTTTTAAACTACACGTCACAGTGATATGTACACAACGCAGATCACCCTCATCCAGAATCAACGATACCTATAGAGAGGCACGTTTACTCCTCTGCCAATTTAGGAACGAGTCTGTATCATCTGACATGTTACTGTCCATGTCTTTAGAATATTCTTGGGTATTGGCTACCGACGCCTTGCTCTTTCTGTTTCCACGTCTAGTGTTAGTCATTGGGCTAGATGTGTAAACTTTGTCGTGTGGCGACGTCCATTTATAGCACGAGCAGGAACACACAGAAAGTGTGTCGTTAAATTCAGGACGCTCCTGTGCGTTTGATACTACACCACCGTTTCCGGTTATGACGTCACCATCAAGTCGCACTGCATTCTGGGCGGCAACAGCAGCCTCCATTTCATCCCGTCGTTCATCCTCGGTATTCATTGTCAGAAAACGAAGGATTAAAAGATTCATGGCGGCCGAGATAACTGTCAGACCGAAAAGAATGAAAAGAATGCTAAACGCGAAATAGTGAGGCTTTTCGTGGACCATGTAATCTTTCTGCAACGCTACAAAGTCACCAAATCCTATGGTTGTGAGTGTGATAAAACAATAGTAAAACGCGTCTATGTAGTTCCATCCCTCAACATGAGAAAAGGCCAAAGCGCCAGTAGTTATGATAATTGTCGACAGATTCATTGTCACAAAAATAAGATCTGTTTGTGAAACCTCCAGGTTTTTCAATCGGAAACATTTCTTGATTTGCTTTAGGACAAACGTCACAAATGTATTTAATCTCTCACCGACGCTTTGAAACATGATGATACACAATGGGATCCCTGCCAGCGCGTAAACCATACAGAAAAGCTTGCCTCCGATCGTCTTTGGTGTACTGTGGCCGTAACCTGCAGCAAAATAAACAAAACAATACAGATGTTGTGATGCCATGAATGAACTTATTAATTAAAACAAAAATGTGTATAAGGCTCTTTTATTTTTCTATTTTTCTATTTTTCTATTTCTTTTTTTTATCTAAGTGTTAATGTTTATTTTAAATATACTTACAGAGTACAACTTCGAGGAAGATATGTATTATATTACATTATCTTTCTACAGCATTTTTTTCATAAAGTTTAAAATAATCAAAGTTTGGGTACTACAAAAGTATGTTTTATAATAAATAATTAGACAGAAAACTTTAGCACACAGGAAACACCCAAAGGTACATTTTAATATATTGATAAAGACTAATATTTACTCTTTTTGTGTGGGACTGATATTTCTTCTCTTTGCATATATATATTAATAATCAGTAGATACAGGAATGTCTGAAAATGTCTAATATCATGCATATAATGGGTATGTGTGCGTACAACGCATGTGAGTATGGTGAAGTCATATTAATTATGTTTATACATGGACATGGGTGTTTTTGACATGGACATGGGTTATACAGTATGTGCGGTTATATATAATTTAGTGCAGAATTGTTTTCCAACATAAAGATATATACCGTATGTGATGAAGATGGATATGTGTTCTATTTTTACACGAGACAGCAATGAATTGTTGAGACATATATATGTAAGACACATGGATGGATGCGTATATGTGGGTAATAAAATGTTGAAATGTTCACAATCGGCAGCTGTTCGTGTACCTACGTCATACTTAGTAATAAGAGACCAATTACGGCGTGACGTCACCTGTAGACGGGTCCTATTCGCCTGATGGAAATGGTAGCCATAAAAATAACCAGTGCTATAATGTTGAAAGTACATAAATGTAACAGTGATTTTGCAAAATGAACTATAAAAAGACGTATTTGAATCGCTAATTAATCGCAGGAAAACGACAGTAAATCTGCATTATATATAATTCGCGAAAAATGAATTGGATTTCTATGCTGTTGTTTCCGTACTTATTCGAGGGGAGGGGATGAGGGGATGTGGAGCGGGGGGAGTCACTGCTTGCGTTTCTGTGTTTCACACTACGTATACTTTAGTTATGTCTCCGGTTACGCATATGTTTCGGGTTATGAAAGAAGTTGTTTCAGATAATTGTAAAAAAATTGTCCATGCTGGTAAATATGCATTGAGATCCATACATCACATCAACTGTCTCACTCACTGGTTGTGATATATGAACCTCTGAACAGTATGTTTCAGGTTTTGTATTTCTTGGCAAACGTTTGTCTCAGGGAATTTATATGTATGTTTCATGTTATTTATAGTACAGGTTAATTATGTTTCAGATCATGTATGAGTATTTTTCATGTTATTTATGTTTCACGTTAAATGTGTTAAGGATTGTGTATTTTTGGAATTTAAACGAGTATGTTTAAGGTTATATTTTATATATATTAACGGCTATGTGAGAATTGCAGGTTATAAGATCTTCGGTCGATTTTTCAAAGAATAATTTCATTTATATTCAAAACGATAGAGAAGATTTTAAAAACACCTTGTATAGAAATGCATGCTCAGATAATTGGATTTGCCAGAACATTGTTGTTTCTATACCTCTAGGGGTATCATGCTGTAACGTGTATATATCCAGCAAATAATGAATATTTTTTTCAAAGGTACAAGGGAAATCATCTATGATTGCGTTATGCAAACATTGCTTACATATTTAATTACGCACATACAGATTAACAAGCGCTTTCCGTGACTGATCTACAGTCTAACCATGATTGATATGTTTGTCTATTATACCAATCTTTATGTTCTCTACTGCTTATGTCCTAGATCTAGGTTAGCCTAGTTCCCGGAAGTAATTAACTGTTGGAATCAACGTATGTCCTTCTGAAAACATGTATAATTTGCGAGTTCTCTGGATAACCATCTCATATCTAAGGCAATCTATAATAAAGGTCAATATTTTAAAAAGCTGTTTAATTAGTAAATAATCACCCAAGGATTTCTCCTGAATCTAAACGAAGCATTGGATTGCCAACATCATAAGTTACGTACGTAAGTGTATATGCTTACACTGTACAACATGATACAGTACATACAACAGTAAAACGTATAGAGTAGAACTTACATATTACACAAAGTGTAGTACATTTAACCCAAAATATATAACGATGTACATATAACAAAACAGATAACTAAGTATGTAAAACAAAGTATGTATAACATAGTATCTATAACTTAGTATATATACCAAAGCACTTACAGCAAAATACATGCATGTACGTAACAGTATATGTAGCAAAATACAAATACCACTTCTACATGAAATTATAACAAAACAAGCACATATACAGGTACCACAATATATAACAAATTACAAATCATTTATGTGTTTATATAACATTTTGTACATGTACAAATTATATAGTAAATATAACAAAGTACAAATGGTATCGGTGTATATATAATATTGTACACATAACAAAGTACACACGATATATCTACGTATTATATTGTACACATAACAAAGTACACACAATATATCTACGTATTATATTGTACATGTACACATAATAAAGTACATGTAACAAAGAGCAAATAGTGTCTGTATATATAACATTGTACAGAAATTAAAATCGTATAACAAAGTATAAATTATATCTATATATAACATAGTACATATAATAAAGTACATATAACAAAGTTCAAATACTATATGTATATATGTTATAACCTTATACATATTACAAAGTACTTATACCATCTGCACATTTAACACTGTACACATATCAAAATACATATAGCAAAGCATAAATTATATCCATATATATAACATAGTACATACAACAAAGTACAAATAATATTTCTATTTATTACAATTTTTGCCAGTGAAATATCGGATTCTATCAACTTGATTAAACTGATATCTTTCACACTGTGACAAATATCAAAAGTGATATTTTCACAGTGCGAAAATATCACATTTTGGTATTGACCAATCATAACGGTATCTTTTATTCGCTGCATTCAAAGGCAACGAATTTTTGTTCAGATTCAAATGAAGCGACGGTAGAATAAGTTGTTGTTATGGTAAATGTTTGATACACACACTTAAGTATTTACATAAATATACAATTAATAACATTTGTATAAGCAATCCTACCAACAAATAGCAGAAAACGTCGGAATTGCATTGAGTATCCCATTCAAAATGGCGCGTATCCTTGTTGTCAAGCGTGAAGTCATTAGAATATGGCGCTAATTATACGCTTCTGATTCCCGCTCTTTTTAATGCATTACATTTTTCATGTGTTATGCTTAAATATGTAATAAATAGAAAATGTAATGGTGTCTTCCGAAATAACGAATATATTTCAAGAGTGTGGTTAGTATTTAAATATTAGCCACACTCGTGAAATATGTTTGTTATTACTGAAGACACCATTAAATATCCTCTATATATTACATTGTACGCATGCCAAAAATAAAAATAAAATTTAACATTGTATACATAATAAAGTACATACAATGATAAAGCAGTTATACCATAGCATGCATAACGTACATATGACACTGTCTATATACATTTGTACATGTACCATGACATATATAAAATTGTACATAATGCATAATATATATACCAAAGTACATAAAATATAGGATTCATATAGTGTAAAATAGTGTAAGCTGTTAAAAATAGTAATTAAACCTAGCATATAATCTTTCTCGCAATATTTTAATGTTTTCTTTAACAAACAAAAAACACTTTGTTTCTGTACATGTAGAAACAAAGTACATATAACAAAGGGCATTTGAAAATTCATAAAATATTGAACACACCATCTAGTGAGTGTACCATAATAATGTAACATAATTCAAATAAAACGGTACATACAGCATTGCAATATAACATTTCATATAACATAGTTGTTACATGTATAACATATCACATACAACCTGTAACATAAGTACATATATCCAAATACATAATAACATATCACATACAACCTGTATGTGATATGTTATTATGTATTTGGATGTATGTACTTATGTTACAGGTGGTATGTGATATGTTATTATGAATTTGGATATATGTACTTATGTTACAGGTGGTATGTGATATGTTATTATGTATTTGGATATATGTACTTTTGTTACAGGCTGTATGTGAAATGTTATTATGTATTTGGATGTATGTACTTATGTTACAGGTTACATATGTGATATGTTATCACATACAACCTGTAACAAAAGTACATATACCAAAATACATAATAACATTTAACATACAGCCTGTAACACATGTACATATATCCAAATACATAATAACATATCACATACAACATGTAACAAAGTACATAGATCCAAATACATAATAACATATCACATGCAACATGTAACAAAGTACATAGATCCAAATACATAATAACATATCACATATGTAACCTGTAACATAAGTACATACATCCAAATACATAATAACATATCACATGTACACATCACATACTAAATACAATAGAGTATAATTAACATTACACATTCAACACAGTACATACATTGTAGTACATATACCATATAGAGTACACACGTTATACTTATAATAAAGTAAATAAAACAAAATACATAAACATTCAGCAAACATAAAGCTGGACATTTTATAAAATAAAATAATACACGTAGTATCGTACAGATAAAAATACTCACCTATTACTGCCACTACAACCAAGGAAAAGTATAGAGCTCCTCCGAACTTCCACTGGATAACTTCCTGATAAGGACGAGACCAGATGACATTGTGTTGAATGCTATTAAAATCCTCGTCTGAAATGTTGTATTTAGTGAGTATCTCGTCTTCCTCCGCAAATAGACGCCTCCGGTTTTCGAGTTCGTACTCAGACTCCAGGGCGTCAAACACAGCCGCCCCGATCAGGAGGGAAGTAAAGGTACACACGATCAGGGAGAGAGTCCGAACGTTCTGTCGCTTCATGTTTCATACATGTATACTTCAAACTGTTAAAAGTTCAATCCAGAATAATATAATATACACCATCCATCATCTACGGTTTTCTTACAACGAAAGTATTACCACTATTTCTTTGTTTACGATGCCGATGTATTAATGTAGATTGTAAGGCGATGACAGTATCGCCAGCAACAGGACCGGCATGATTCCTCTCAGTACAACACTGTTAATTCTCTGCTATTTTTGACGAGCACAGCTGCTGCTCCGTTTTTAGGCCCCACGATGCAGTAAAGCGCCCACTGATGAATACATCCTCGACAGGTTTTGCGTGTTAATGGCGAACTCTATATACAACGCTAACACAAGCCTCAGTTCGTCGATACGGGAGATGTTCCCTTTCATACCGTCGGCTACTAAATGATAACAATTTTACAGCACTCGATTTGTGTTGTAATCTGTACGGACCTTTTAATGGCCATGCAATTAACGCGCTCGCTTTTAATAATCTCTGTGACCTCGTTTTCGACGTGCTCAGTGCATGTGTACAAATAACAGTTTTTATCACAAATTGGATTTTGTGAGATCTACTGCCTTAGAAAACACCGCAGGTCAATACATTTATATAAAATACACATATCTTGTTATATACAAAGTAATCATACCACAATCAGTTTATATCAACGGAATCCTTTTAGGGGTCTTATCCATAACATCAGCGCACTACCTTCGATGTGGTAGAACAAAACTTTCATTTTGATGCTTTCCAGTGAGCGAGTTGGTGTCTATTACCAAATAATATAGATATATATAAGTGGATCTGACGGGCTTGTAATCCTTATATTCGCCATTTGAGGCGATGTTTGTGCGCTCCTGTAGCCAATGTATACGGCGAGGCAACACTACTTACACGCCCTATACGATCGATGTAGGGAAGACTACACATAACTACATCACTCCGCGGTCCGCCTCGCCCGTACTTAGCTTTCACTAACAAACAGCCTCTGTCATAAACTCCTACGGGCTCGCCAATCACGCGTGTCCGCGGTGAGTTTGTGTCATGGTTCATTGGCCGTAACTGTTAGTAGCTATGATGCCTTTTCGGAAAGTTAATTGTCGACAAAATTATCTCGTATCGGCTAATTGATTAATTACAGACATTTTTGGGTGATGAAATCAGTAAACCGTTTGATCTTAACGCATACTTTATTTTAACGTAATTAAGCACCGAACGTATTAGGAGTGCCGTTGCTATGATGTTTAAGAACCTAGACTGACCGTATCTGTGATAGTTTGCATACGTTTATAATTGCTCAACCTAAAATAAAATATGCATGTCCTGGATTTCGAAATGATTAGATGATATACAAAAACAACTTGCGTTTTCATTTAATAATGGTATTTAATTCAAAAGCTTGACTTACTGATTGTTAAGAACAGAAAGCTCGACCAGCTGGGCCCCGAGTACTGTTTTAATATCCATTGGACAGATACCGTTGGTATTGGGTTTTAAATAATTTCGTTCTTTTTTATTATAATGGTATTTTCAACGCCTGTTTATTACATTTTAGAACAGTTTACAAATGTTACCAGGGTGATACAGCTCCTTTTTTGTAAATGGAATCCCTCGGTACACATGAAGTACTTGAAGGTGTATGAAATTGCAATAATTATAACTATTTCATGTTATATGAAATCGTTTACTTTATAGTCAGAAAATAACATGGTTCAGCTCTGTCAATCGGTTGAAAGATAACCCGAGTTACCTCCAGTACAAAACAGCGCAGTGAGGATACAACGGAGAACCAGTTTAATATTCAGGGTAATACCGATTTATCTCCCTTTTTAATTCATTGAAATTCCAGATCAGGCAAGTGAAATTGGTCATGCAGAATCTATGAATTTTTCTAATCCCACCCTCCCTTCCCACAATTTGAGAGTGGATACTGCTGTGGTTGATTTCTATTTCAGTTTGTGGTGGATACCTGCTGTTCTGGAGGGGAGGCTGGATTCGCAACATCAGATGATCTCACTTCGTCACGGCTGTAGTACTAGTTCAGGTGACACGCTTTAAGTCACTCAATGTCGTACAGTATAACGGACGCGGCGTCGCGCGGCATAACCGTTCAGTTTACCTTACTAGTTAATTAAATATGCGTTTTACCGTTGTGATACCAGGGTTTAATGCAAATTTATTCATATACGTAATTGGTGAATTCAAAACAATGACTCAGTGAACGTGTCATGTGACTTTGAACAATTGGTGTTTATGGAGTGACGTGCCTCCATACTTGTGTTGTGTTGAGACTAGTGGTTTTCTAGCTCAAAAATTGGTGTTTTACTTGTGTGTATAGAATATTAGAAGATTGATGGGTCTGCCCGTGGCGACTCACAATTACATATATAGATTAAAATAAGGATTTCAACTACAGCCGAGGCCACAAATATGCCAGAACCAATATTAAAATATTAATGAAATCTATATTTGGTGTATTTTATTTTTTCTACAATAATATAGTAAAGTGACAAAATTGAACTATTTCATTGATTGATTTATTGAAATATATATTGATTTGTTACTCCATTACGTTTGTATATAACAAATCATACTCTATTCGTTGGTATATCCATTTCATTAAGTGGTTATACATAACACGAAATACCGTTATCTAAAATATTCAATTCATGATGCCAAGCATTCAAAAACAAATGGTAAAAGAACCACTAGCAGAACAAATTATATATAAATATTATTTATGTTAAACAATATTTAAATACACCTGTAACGCTTGCTGAAGAGCATTTTAGGTAACTACTGCATTGAGTGAAATCGTGCACTAAATGTTTGACCAATTTACTTGGTAGCAAAGTAAACATATCACATAATTGCAACTAACCGGAACCAATTAAACACCAAAGACCCGACAAAACATCTGAAAACGAGGCACTCAACTATATGGCACCTACAATGTACGTAGGTTTAGGAGCAATGGTCACGGCTAGTCCTGCTCTGTCCACTGATTGTCGTAAGAGGCGACCAATGAGGGGCCACTGCAGAATCGGGGTTATTTGTGTGTCTGCTGCTAAAGTGGCCACTTAGAAACCAAAGTAGATCCGCTGCCACATTGCAACATTGGGATCTATATGTTTTCATCTCTCATTTCCCCACTCTTTTCTCTAGGCCATGTGCCCATAGGGACCCGTCGGGGGTTTTCATCTCTCACTTCCCTACTCTTTTGTCTAGGCCATGTGCCCATAGGGACCCGTCGGGGGTTTTCATCTCTCACTTCCCCACTTTTTTCTCTAGGCCATATGCCCATAGGGACCCGTCGGGGGTTTTCATCTCTCACTTCCCCACTCTTTTCTCTAGACCATGTGCCCATAGGGACCCGTCGGGGGTTTTCCTCTCTCACTTCCCCACTCTTTTCTCTAGGCCATGCGCCCATAGGGACCCGTCGGGGGTGTTCATCTCTCACTTCCCCACTTTTTTCTCTAGGCCATATGCCCATAGGGACCCGTCGGGGGTTTTCCTCTCTCACTTCCCCACTCTTTTCTCTAGGCAATGTGCCCATAAGTACCCGTCGGGGGTTTTCATCTGTGTCTTTTACTGGGGTTACATTGAAGAAACCAAAATACATCTCATGCCCGTTTTGAAAATAGGGATATATTTCTCATTCTCCCTCATTTGCTTGCACCCTCTTCTAAGCGGTGTATACCTAGGCATCAGTCTCCAGAAGACATGATCTGGTGCAAGGACGTTAAACCACAGACACCAAATCAACCACATGAACAAGGTTGTCTTCTGTCAATTAATATTTATTTTTTTAGAAAAATACGTGTCGTAGAGTAATTACGGTATGGACCATGTTCCTGTTGCCAATGACTTGTTGTTCAGATGACTCTATAGTGTTGCCCTCTTGGGCTTCAGTTCGGGTTAAAAAAAAAACATTTCCGGCAAAAGGTATTAACCATTTAGTTTTTTACCAGAGTTTCTGTTTTGTGGCAAAAGAATAATCTCGAGATTGAAAGTCATTAATCGTGAACATGAAAGTCGCTGCAAACAAATCTTTTATCATGAAAGGATATCAATGTCATGACCAGGGATAAGGTCATTGTGGCGATGAATGATTCCTCCGATATGACACATTCTCCTTATATATAGGACTCACGACACCATATCTGCCAACCCAAAAAAGCATTTAGTTGTGTGTAGTGCCTGTAGACTTGTTCCTAAAATAACAAAACTTCTGAATTGTTTTTAGGAATTTCTAAAAAAACTTTCTAAATCAGTTTTAGTTAAGGGTGAAATTTATCTATCATAATTGAGAAAGTAGAATGTGTATGATTAAGTATGAAAAAATAATATCTTCAATTAAAACAGATTTTTTTTAATGTTCCTCTAGAAGATTTAAGATAGTGAAAATGTCAAATTTAAGAGACAGTGGTTCATCGCAGCAACATACTGTGATATATTTCGTGTAGTGGATACTAAGTTGAACATGTCATGTATTACGATTAAATCCTAATAAAGCATATTCTGGAACATATATTTTCCACAAAAAACAAAAACAAAAAGAGTAATGCGCGTGCATGTCCGCGTACGTTATTACATTGACAGCTAGGTAACAATGGACTCGCTTCACTGAAATTGCCTTGAATTGTTGATGTTATTATACGCTTTCTAAATAACAGACTATGACCGTAAAAACATTTTCCCATTAATTGTTTTTATACCCTTTACAGTTCAAAGTACGGTAGCACCCATCCGTATTAAAATATATTTTTGTCGATGTAGAAAGCAAACTAAATATTTAAAGGTCAATATGACCACTTAAGGTGACAGAAATAAAAAAAAAATCCATGTGTATTGCGTGTACAAAAGTCTATATAATCCATTTCTGATGTTTAAAAAATGCCACTGTGGCTTGCAACAGACAATTCATGTTTAAACGAGCATTTCGATTCAGGCTAAATTTCAGCTATAAGGTCAACCTATACTCTTTAGAGAAGGCCACGTCTATGATTGTTTATTACGTTCTCTAACCAAACGTTGAACGACATGCGTATAACTAGAGCATGTTGTCTGCAAATCTGCCCACGGGTTTACTCTAGCTACTGGACTTGTGCCGCCCACGGGTTTACTCTAGCTACTAGACTTGTGCCGCCCACGGGTTTACTCTAGCTACTGGACTTGTGCCGTTTTGTATATTACGTTTTTAATTTCCGCAACAAAGACGTATTGGTGTTTTATGTGTAACAAAGGAATATAAGCATTTAACAATAAACGATGCTATACATTTTTATGTCATTGTGTCTGGTAAATCTAAAAAACACACCCCAAGAAAGTCTTTCATTGAACAGTTATCTCACACATATTGAGATTTTCGGAGCAATAGGTTTGATGTTTTTGGAATAAGCTGTTTCTTAATGAGGAAAAGGTACCTACTTCCTTTGTATTTGTAGAGATTCAAACTAAGCTTTTAACACAGTTCGATCGTTTTTTAGGCTTGTGCCTTGATGTTCATTTCATTAGATAATAGCATGCGTACCGTCAGATCGATTCCGCCATACTTAGTAACCTTCCTCCCTTAGGTATTGATGTCTGAAAGGGGATTACATAACGTATATGTGGTTGAGTGGCTATCCCTGGCCTTGGTTTTGATTGACATTATCTGTCTTTTATCTATATAAATATATGTACATCTACTGCTTGAGAATATATTGCCATATTGTAAAGACCAGAATGGGTACCGAACTCATCGTCAATGGCGCATTTAACCAGACTTACTGTCAGATTACCAGCTTCCGGTTTACAATATCCGTCGTGAAATACCAGCTTCCGGTTTACGATATCGTGCCGAAATACCAGCCTCCGGTTTACAATATCGATCGCGGAATAACAATGTCCTTAACCTTTTATACTTAAAATTTTATATTCATCGTTTTATTCTTCTAAACAAGTATCTTCATGAAAATAGTAAAAAAAACATATAAATTTCGTGCAATATTTGTACGTTTTCCGCTTAGCCCTCGGAATATATTCACAAATGAGATAAACCGTAAGAATATGACAAAACTAATTTTAATAGCTGAGTGAGTTGAAAGAAAATACAATTCACACCGTCAACATAAAAAAGACACAAAACACCACAGTGTAAAGACACAGGAACCGAACCTTTTCGATAGAGTGGGACAAATATACTTCAAATTCAACACACAAGGCCATACTATACCAGAGTGTCAAAACACAAGGACAGAATATACCACAGTGTCAACACACAAGGACAGAATATACCAAAGTGTCAACTCACAAGGACATGATATACCACAGTGTCAACTCACAAGGACAGAATATACCACAGTGTCAACACACAAGGCAATACTATACCACAGTGTCAACACACAAGGACAGAATATACCACAGTGTCAACACACAAGGACA
>NW_018408891.1:624948-679699 GCF_002113885.1 Mizuhopecten yessoensis | reverse complement strand
ATATACCACAGTGTCAACACACAAGGACATGATATACCACAGTGTCAACACACAAGGACATGATATACCACAGTGTCAACGTAGCAGGACATGATATACCACAGTGTCAACGTACAAGGACATGATATACCACAGTGTCAACACACAAGGACAGAATATACCACAGTGTCAACGCACAAGGACAGAATATACCACAGTGTCAACACACAAGGCAATACTATTCCACAGTGTCAACACACAAGGACAGAATATACCACAGGGTCAACACACAAGGACAGAATATACCAAAGTGTCAACTCACAAGGACATGATATACCACAGTGTCAACTCACAAGGACAGAATATACCACAGTGTCAACACACAAGGCCATACTATACCACAGTGTCAACACACAAGGACAGAACATACCACAGTGTCAACACACAAGGACAGAATATACCACAGTGTCAACGCACAAGGGCAGAATATACCACAGTGTCAGCACACAAGGACATGATATATCAAAGTGTCAACACACAAGGACAGAATATACCACAGTGTCAGCACACAAGGACAAATTATACCACAGTGTCAACACACAAGGACAGAACATACCACAGTGTCAACACACAAGGACATAATTTACCACAGTGTCAACACACAAGGACAGATTATACCACAGTGCCAACACACAATGACATGATATACCACAGTGTCAACACACAAGGACATAATTTACCACAGTGTCAACGTACAAGGACAGAAAATACCACAGTGTCAACAAACAAAGACATAATATACCACAGTGTCAACACACAATGACAGTGTCAACACACAAGGGCATGATATAACACATTGTCAACACACAAGGACATGCTATACCACAGTGTCAACACACGATGACATGATATACCACAGTGGCAACACACAAGGAAAAATATACCACAGAGTCAACACATAAGGAAAGAATATACCACAGTGTCAACGTACAAGGACAGAAAATACCACAGTGTCAACAAACAAAGTCATAATATACAACAGTGTTAACACACAAGGACATGATATATCAAAGTGTCAACACACAAGGACAAAATAAACAACAGCGTCAACACACAAGGACAAAATATACCACAGTGTCAACACACAAGGACACTATATACCACAGTGTCAACACACAAGGATTTTATATACCACAGTGTCAACGCACAAGGACATGATATACCACAGTGTCAACGTACAAGGACATGAAATACCACAGTGTCAACACACAAGGACATGATATACTACAGTGTCAACACACAAGGACATGATATACCACAGTGTGAACACACAAGGACATGATATACCACAGTGTCAATACACAAGGATATGATATGCACAGTGTCAACACACAAGGACATAATATACCACAGTGTCAACACATAAGGAAAGAATATACCACAGTGTCAACACACAAGGATAAATATATCACAGTGTCATCACACAAGGACAAAATATACCACAGTGTCAACACACAAGGACAAGTTATACCACATCGTCAACACACAAGGACAGAAAATACCACAGTGTCAAAACACAAGGACATGTTATACCACAGTGTCAACGCACAAGGACATGATATACCACAGTGCCAACGTACAAGGACATGATATACCACAGTGTCAACACACTAGGACAGATTATACCACAGTGTTAACACACAAGGACATGATACACCACAGTGTTTACACACAAGGACATGATATACCACAATGTCAACACTACAGGACAGATTAACCACAGTGTCAACACACAATGACTTGATATACCACAGTGCTAACACACAATGACATGATATAGCACAGTGTCAACACACAAGGACGGATTATACCACAGTGTCAACATACAATGACATGATATACCACAGTGTCAACACACAAGGACAGATTATACCACAGTGTCAACACACAAGGACAGAATATACCACAGTGTCAACACACAAGGACATGATATACCACAGTGTTAACACACAAGGACATGATATACCACGGTGTCAACACACAATGACATGATATACCACAGTGTCAACGCACAGTGACAGTATATACCACAGTGTTAATACAAAACGACAGAATATACCACAATGACAACACACAATGACAGGATATACCACAGTGCCAACACACAACGACTTGATATACCACAGTGTCAACACACAATGACATGATATACCACAGTGTCAACACACAAGGACAAATTATACCACAGTGTCAACACACAATGACTTGATATACCACAGTGCCAACACAAAATGACATGATATACCACAGTGTCAACACACAAGGACATATTATACCACAGTGTCAACACACAATGACTTGATATACCACAGTGCCAACACAAAATGACATGATATACCACAGTGTCAACACACAAGGACATATTATACCACAGTGTCAACACACAATGACTTGATATACCACAGTGCCAACACAAAATGACATGATATACCACAGTGTCAACACACAAGGACATAATATACCAAATTGTCAACGCACAGTGACAATATATACCACAGTGTCAACACACAAGGACAGATTATACCACAGTGCCAACACACAATGACATGATATACCACATTGTCAACACACAAGGACAGAATATACCACCGTGTCAACACACAGGGACATGATATACCACAGTGTCAACGCACAGTGACAATATATACCACAGTGTCAACACACAACGACTTGATATACCACAGTGCCAACACACAATGACATGATATACCACAGTGTCAACACACAAGGACAGATTATACCACAGTGTCAACACACAACGACTTGATATACCACAGTGCCAACACACAATGACATGATATACCACAGTTTTAACACATAAGGACAGAATATACCACAGTATCAACACACATTGACTTGATATACCACAGTGCCAACACAAAATGACATGATATACCACAGTGGCAACACACAAGGACAGAATATACCACAGTGTCAACACACAATGACATGATATACCACAGTGTCAACGCACAGTGACAATATATACCACAGTGTTAACACAGAAGGACAGAATATACCACAGTGTCAACACACAAGGACATGATATGCCACAGTGTCAACACACAAGGACATAATATACCACACTGTCAACACATAAGGAAAGAATATAACACAGTGTCAACACAGAAGGACAGAATATATCACAGTGTCATCACACAAGGACATGATATACCTCTGTGTCAACACACAAGGACAGAATATATCACAGTGTCAACACACAAGGACCTGATATACCACAGTGTTAACACACAAGGACATGATACACCACAGTGTTAACACACAAGGACATGATATAACACAGTGTCAACACACAAGGACATGATATACCACATTGTCAACGTACTAGGACATGATATACCACAGTGTCAACACACAAGGACATGATATACCACAGTGTTAACACACAAGGACATGATACACCACAGTGTCAACACACTAGGACAGATTATACCACAGTGTTAACACACAAGGACATGATACACCACAGTGTTAACACACAAGGACATGATATACCACAGTGTCAACACTACAGGACAGATTAACCACAGTGTCAACACACAATGACTTGATATACCACAGTGCCAACACAAAATGACATGATATACCACAGTGTCAACACACAAGGACATAATATATCAAATTGTCAACGCACAGTGACAATATATACCACACTGACTACACACAAGGACAGATTATACCACAGTGCCAACACACAATGACATGATATACCACAGTGTCAACACACAAGGACAAATTATACCACAGTGTCAACACACAATGACTTGATATACCACGGTGCCAACACAAAATGACATGATATACCACAGTGGCAACACACCAGGACATAATATATCAAATTGTCAACGCACAGTCACAATATATACCACACTGACTACACACAAGGACAGATTATTCCACAGTGCCAACACACAATGACATGATATACCACAGTGTCAACGCACAGTGACAATATATACCATTGTGTTAACACACAAGGACAGAATATACCACAATGTCAACACACAATGACAGGATATACCACAGTGCCAACACAAAATGACATAATATACCACAGTGTCAACACACAAGGACAGAATATAACACACAAGGACATGATATACCACAGTGCCAACACACAATGACATGATATACCACATTGTCAACACACAAGGACAGAATATACCACAGTGTCAACACACAATGACATGATATACCACAGTGTCAACGCACAGTGACAATATATACCACAGTGTCAACACAGATGGACAGAATATACCACAATGGCAACACACAATGACAGGATATACCACAGTGCCAACACAAAATGACATGATATACCAAAGTGTCAACACACAAGGACATAATATACCACAGTGTCAACACACAAGGACAGAATATACCACAGTGTCAACACATAATTACATGATATACCACAGTGCCAACACAAAATGACATGATATACCAAAGTGTCAAAACACAAGGACATAATATACCACATTGTCAACACACAAGGACAGAATATACCACAGTGTCAACACATAATTACATGATATACCACAGTGCCAACGCACAGTGACAATATATACCACAGTTTCAACACACAATGACATGATATACCACAGTGTCAACACACAAGGGCAGAATATACCACAGTGTCAACACACAAGGACAGAATATACCACAGTGTCAACACACAAGGACATAATATACCACATTGTCAACACACAAGGACACAATATACCACAGTATCAACACACAAGGACATAATATACCACAATGTCAACACATAATGACAACATATCCAACATCATCAACAGGTCTGGACCAAATAAACTACAGCATCAACACGGAAAAAACAATATCTACCACAGCGTCAATAAACTTAATAACAAAAGTATTCCTCATCGGCAATACAAGTGGACAAATATATATCACATCATCAACACACTTGGAAATAAGATTAATTAATCGTTCTTATCAACTTTTCCCTCATATACGGTTTGCCTGAAATAGATGGGCGGATGTTTTCCCGGAAAATCTCATATCGATTTAACACTTGTTTGAGTGCCTTGGTTTATTATAGTATTCGTCATTCTGCGGTCAGGATTCTAATACTATTCGCCGGTAATGAGACATTGTATATGACATTTTGCCTTAATTAGGATTGATTTGACAGACCAGTGGTCATGACAAGGTTACGACTGAGGCGGTTCCTAGGGGTTCCTCAGTGTGTGGACAATTGAATTGACCTTCCCAATGTCTGGCTTAGATGCAGCTCTCACAATCATAGTTAGCTTACTCGGAAAATTATTACCTATTTTTTATATTTGTATACTTGCAAACAATGCAAACTTTCTGGTTTCACAATAGCAAATATTGAAAGACAAGGAAGAAAAAGAAAAGAGCTAATTTTGACATAAGAGTAATTGTTTTAATTTTCTAAAGTATAAAACTACTACTCTTTAAGCGAACAAATCTATCAAATAACCGAGTATGGGCCAGAAATATATTACATCAATCAATATCATATATCACATTCAATTGTCACGTTCATTACCAAATATGGCTACTTAAGTGCAAACATGAAGAGGAAATAAAACGCCAGCGGAAATGTTCGAGATGGGAAACGAAATCTGCTAGGTTTCCGACAAAACACCCCAATGATAAGTCTCAATAGTATTTTTTCTTCAAAACGGAAATTGGTTTTAAATCATAACTATTACACTGCCACTGAGTTTTGACAGAGTCTGTTTTTTAATGCATAGCACAAACAATACAAGATCATATATCCACATGACCTGGCTGGTCAGTATCCCAATACCACTGCTTATAACTGCAGCTATGTATTAGAAAATGATCTCATGATCTCACTTGCATGACTGAAGCTTTGGTGGATCATTTATGAAAAGAAGAAGACATGCCTTGTTGGGGATTTCTTGAACAAATAAAAAAGATGAATAAATCCACAAGATTTAAAGTGTCGGTCTAACCAGCTGAGTCAGTTGCTCAACGGAATACAGAATATAGCAAAGCATACAGTAGGTACGACAATATCTAGAGTTACGCCTGCAGTAGGACAGGGAACCTCAGAAGACATAAGCTTTCATGTTTATTTTATGATGTTCTGAGAGAGCAAATTACATGTATTCATGCATTTCCTGATTGAGAAAAGTATTTCCTGCAATATGTGATTGTTTCTTTTTCGTTTTCTGTCAAAATTGAACGGTGAACAGAATAATAGAACATAGTTTCAGAGGATTGAACGCCTGTGTTTACATGTAAAATCATGGTGACCATATAATATTATCACGCTGTAAAAAATGCTATAGTGTTTTGTAATGTAGCACGTTTTTGATTTTTTTCCTTTCTTTTTTGTTACTCCTCTTTTTCTCGATTAACTTTATATGCCATCACATCTGTTGTCCACGAATAAATCCTACTACTGTTATTTTGTCACATTTATTTGTTGTATGCACGTATCTATCTTCTAACTCACTATTTGTTCATTATGTATATGTAATATGTAGCTCTTTAATTATGGAGGTATAAAGATATGATTAAACAGAATCATTCAACATAGTTTTATAGTTCACGATAGGTTTTAATGCACGTGGTTACATGCAAATGCATGCTGACCGTTTCATGCTTCTATGAAAAATGTGTAAACATAATTTGTATTATGAACAGTTTTGTACACACCGATATTCACATGTAATTTAGTACTGTTTGTTCAATCTATTATATTAAGATTTTCAAATTTCATAACTTTCAATTCTGAGTTATCATCTGCAGTATTAAAAGAATAATGCAATTGATTGCTCACTCAGAAACAAACAAAAGAGTAAGTTATTGAAGACCACCTTTATATAACAAATATGGTTTTGATAAATCCGTCAATTATTTGTTTTAATTATTTATTAATATTTCGCATTGAATATTGCATTGGCTGTAAAATCTCTTAAAATTCTTGTTTCATTTTTTTATCAGTTGTTTTCAAAAACAATCGACACTTTGATTTTTATTTCATTTTTTAAAATGTATTTACTAAATTCATTTTCATTTTATTTAATTATGTTTATGCTACAGTTATTCGTTTATTTTTGCTTTTTCAATTTCACCCTAGACTTTATGGATGAAAAAATGTGAGGTTCCACCATACGATGCTTTGATATGATGTCAGCGAAACAAGTGCTAGTATTTTGTTTATTTTGAAAATACAGAGATATTCATAATTTTCTCTCACATAAGAGTCATATTTCAGATTTTTGTTCACGAATGTTCACCACCTAATATTATAGCGAGAGGTTGAAATTACTTACAGGCGCTGTTTTCCGCATTAACTGCAACATTTACATTTATCAAATTTTCCTGTTTTTATACTGTTAGTTTGCAATAATTGTAATATTGATTATATGTGTGAACGCCCATTGGATTTAGACATCGTTGCTTCGGCTGTGTTTTATATAAATAATAAATCTGTTATCAGAAGATGAAATGAAAAATCAAACTGGAAGACAGAGTTTGTCATTTGCACTCAATCGATTGTACAGTTACCATACTCCAGTTAGGGAGTTCGTTTAACATGAGACACGCGTATTTAGAATAGAAACTGCCCGCCTTAGGCTTAGACGCAAGACAGATGATGCTTAACAGGCTCTTAGGGAAATGTACGACATATAAGCTTCAGAGGTCCTTTATTCAGCCAAACAGGGGAAACAGGCAAACGAAAACTCAATCAGCAAAAACTAAACAGGAAATTAACACATCCAGAAGGAAATACGGAACTGACAATACTGCCCTAAGGTTTAGGTGTACTAAATATTGCTAAAATCAGGAGTCGACATGGAAATACTAAACAACAGCGACCGAGGCAAGTAAGACTACATTATTCGGAAAGACATCCTATTCCCCTTCCACCTTGCCTTCCAATAAAAGATAGAATTTTGAAGGGAACTATATTAGCAAAACAAAATTGTTAGCAATTACCATACATTTAAAACAAATCTTAAATTTAAGGAAAACATCGGACAGCTTCAATCGGTGAAAATATTTTGATCTTCAATTTACCATTTGTGATTGTTAGAAGTATATAGCGTTTGTAGGCGTGTGTTTGATCCTCAGTGATAGGGTTAATCTCCTATCCGAGGCTCAATATCACAGTGCATGAATGATCTATACCTTAGTGACATTATCAATATATGTATGTTAAAGATTTACATATAGAAGTTGTAGAGTAGATAATACACAAAAAACGATATGTGCATATGCATTCTTCGTTTTGAAGTTTGACCATACAACAATGCAACGTTAATGATTTGAAAAAACTTATGCATCAAGTTGTTGTTGTCTTGTCTCGATGAACTACAGTCACGTGCAAATATGTTTTTGGACAGAGTGATTACGCTCAGGCACACAAAAGTCGCCACACTCGAGGTTTACACTATATATTTTCATTTGAGTCGAACGTTTTACAATATATTTATTTGCAGGGGATTGCAACGTAGCATGATAACCATTCTTCTATTTTTTGGAAACTATGACAACATTTTCTATTTCATACATTTATGCAGTACTGGCTTGAATTCTGAATTGATTGTCTCTTTAAACACATACCATTTACAACAGTTTACATAGCGTGATAGTTAGTGCTGATCATGAATCTCCCTTAAGCATGGAAAGTTTCACGCTCTAGTTGAGTTCTTCATTTCATTTTTTAAGCTAATTTATTAATGATCATTTTTGCTATTCCAGATTCAGACAGCGTGACCGATATATTGACAAACTGTTTACGACTCAGTCAATGCTAGTGTAAAATGCTGTTTATTCATTGATACTCCTATGAAGATAGCGGAACCAGTTGTTGGAGAATTAGTGATTATTTAAGCAAACCCAAATTCGTCACGTTATTTTTACCTTGTTTTAATTAATTTGGTTAAATACACAGATAAATGTTGTTATTAAGTTCACTTTGATAGTCTTGATAACGCGCTCCACAAATATTTTATTGTACAATCTAAAAAGTCATGTCGAAAACAAATTTGGCATCAACTCATTTACTTATTGTTTTTGGTGTTGTTTTTTTTTAATTTTTGAGTAAGTTAGGTAAACATACAATATATTTATTACCAATATTTCAATCAAGGATACCCCCTAACAAATTGGTATACCAATTACTCATTTCAATACCCTGATAAGATGCCCATACAAAACACACAGATGCATACTCCCGCATGCTGCTACATTACAAATGCTGACAAAATATGGAGAAGAGAAATTGTATCTCATTTGCTTTCATGTCACTTCATATTGCCCAGTACAGCTAACGAATCTTCCAGGCTACACATTGCAACGTGGCTGATTGACAAACGTGTTCCTTATACAAATTTCGCCAGTAGTGGTAGTTGCGCGACAGCAAGATGTGGAAAAACAAACACATGCACTTTAATATACATGTTGTATGTGTTTGAAAGAATTCACATTATCAATATTCGTTTCATTATTGATTCTTTGTTATCTTTCAAGTATGATGTTTTCATTGTTAAAATTGAAAATTTTAGAAATTAGGTGAAATCTATTGTTCAAAGCCTGATTAGGTTTCTTTTGAACTTCAGACGACTTTAACGAATCCTTCTACATGCCATTTTATGTAATGATTTATATTAAAGTTACCTCATTAACAAATCACTGATATGTATGAAGTTGAATTGAAGGAATTTGCATGGTCAGCTTGACCTTTTCTGATAACCTCTTCAATCAATCCATCCTCTTATGATAACAAAAACAAGGCAACCAGAAGAGCGCAGTAAGTCCCAATGAATTTGGCAGCAGTATGCTAAACATCTCTCCGTCAATCTACATTCACATATATTGTCACCCAGAAATTCAATTAGGACCATCACTGTTATCAACAAGTGTTTAACCTTGATGTATGTCGAGTTTTTAAAATATATGCTCCAAATAATTCATAACCATATAACAATACATTTATAAGGCTGTTCGTCTTTCTAACGAAATAATCACGTCCCTTTAGTTTGGCATGGAGTGTGTTAGTGTACAGATACCATGTGTCATATGTTCCCCATGAAGAAATGTTGGTAAGGAAATTATTTTTTATTGTGGACATAAATAATCGAAATTTAATTAATTCCACTTCCTACAGTAAAGAGTATCTTAAAACGAATGTACCCCTGATTTAATGGTACTAAGATTGAATAAAGGTGAGGCCTATTTAACAAGTTTTGATAGTGGCTTGGATTCCTAACTTACTAACAGAGATGGCGATAAAACGTTGTTTACTGCGATTCTTGTGCAGTTTAGAAATTCAATACAGACAAGGAAATGAATTAAGAAGATTATTTCTGTCGAAACAACCACATGCTTATGCGAATTGTGTGATATAACTTACTCTAAATGTCAATTTAATTCAATTTGCTCTCACTTTGCCCTTTGTCTGGCGAAATCTGCAATGGAATCCATTAGTACAATTGTATCTTGAAAGTCCTTTGATATTTTAAAGTCTACTTGAAGTCCATTTTTAAATAATTATATTTTTGGTTAAGCCAACATATGTATGTATGTATATGTATACATCTACTGAGAATGATCATTTTCTATTCAAGTACAAACATATTTTGTTTTTTTAATTAAGGGGAATATTGAACTTGTTAAACACAAACCTGACATCATGTTTGTTTCGCTCAGCTTGCCTAGCTCGGTCCAGCTGATTCAATATTGTCTTGAATTATGTATGAACTGGCTCAGTGCTATCGACTATTGGAAAACACTGTGATATAAATGTAAATTCGTGTGAAATATCATCGTTTGGTTTTGTGTTTAAATCTATAGGATATACGACGACTGATAAATTACTCCTCGTCAAACAATGTAGAAACGTACCGCCGGGAATAATCACAGATACATATTGTATTTCAAATCCAAATATGCATATGTATAATTGTAGTTTAAGTTTGGCTTTGTTGCCAGCTGTTACCAGGACCGTAACGTACATACAGCGTAATAAGCAGGAAAATTATATATCTTAGAAGGAATTCTTAAGATGTTATCTCATTCGAAAAGCATCACGTTTGTGTTGAGAGATTCGTTATTTGATCTTTATCCGATCGCAACCATTTTTTATGTTATAAACGGCCAGTATCATGCTCATTGGAAAGGACATGATTCAGGACAGTCGATACTGTGTAATACACTTACTTTGGCAGTTGTTTGTTAAACATTCTAGAAAAAAAGTTCGAAAAATAACTTGTTTGATAAATGTTCAGAAGAAGTTGGACCGATTTGCTGAAATTTTATTGGTTCAATGAGCAGTTGTATTTGCTTTTTGACGAATTTTAGCACTTTAAGCATCTCGTTGGAGGAATGGCGGTCAAACTTTATATGATGAACATATAGAAGGATGACACACCTTCTGGTGGTCGCATGGCGCAGTGGACAGCGTACATGCCTTTCACCAAGTCAGGCTGAGTTCGATTCCCCGTTCGAACATGAAATATAGGAGTCATCTGCCCGGCCACGTTGGTGTCAGGTTTCTTTGTGTTTATTCAGACCAACACGAGTTATTAATTTTAAGTTTGAACGCATCGTTTCATAATTGTTGTAAATACATAAACTTTGTATACATTGATTTTGTTGATATTTGACATTGCGTTTTAGACTGTATTTCTGCTTATGGAAGGAATAGATAGAGCAGTGTTCTACCAAAGAACTACGTTTACACTAAGCTCTGTCGTGTGGCTTAGAGTCTAGCATAACATACTCTTCTCATCCGCCGATTAAAGAGGCACCTGCATCTATTGCACTCTATATCGACTGTTCAAACTTGGTTATGGTACCATAAATATTGTGCGGCTGTTTGCTACAAATGGTATTAATGAACGTAACACACACAGGTTTAACAGTATGCAAAGAAATAAATACACTACATCAAACAGGCGTTTCGTCCTTCTGGGACTCATCGGTGATGCTAGAATTTATTACATCACATGATAATTTCTAGGATAGCTATTGGATAACTACCCTTGTTCTGTTTGGTATAGTTAGCATCCGCCCTTGACAACGGGAACTATACCTGGAGACGGGCACTATACCTTTTTTTTGGACAGCTGAGACTGCGTGAAAAATATCGTGACTCTACGACCCTTCTCCTAGGGGGCACTGTATATATTCTACTTTCACTTCATTGTTGTCGTCTGCCAAAATGGCTTCGAATTTCGGGACCAGGAATGCCGATTGCTTCGCAGAGGCTCAGCAATACATTAAGACGAAGTAGACGACACCATTTCACATCGCAGTCCTTAAAGTCTTCCTACTTCCTACAACAAAAAAAGAGAGATCTTCTCAAACAATTATCTTATTGGCATTTGTTGTTAACTATTAAATATGTTACTTTCTATTACCAAATGACAGTCATGTGATGTACTAAATCAATTATGACCCTCTCCCTCGGGAACAGTTGTCTTATAGTGTTTGTCAGGAGAGGTATAGTACCCGAGCCGTTAGGCGAGGGCATTATACCTCTCCAGACAACACTATAAGAGAACAGTTCCCTCAGGAAAGGACCATAATAGAATAGTAGTAGCAAAACCATCTTAATCACTGTTGATACAGAGGGGTAGGTGCGTAAAATCCCTTCAATTATGAATTTCAAAATTTGAAGGAGTAATGGATAATTTCAAATAAAACAAAAATGTCAAGGGGTTGTAGTATGAACCGTGCCTCCATTAAAACTATGTTAATCAGGGGAAATGTAAACCTGGAGGACTTAAACTTCACCAGTTGAGTCTACCTTGTATCTTAGTTGATGAACGTTACACACATACAGTCGACTGCACCTTTAACACTTGGTAATGGCATGCCAACAAGGAACTACACTGCATCATACAGCTGCTAAGCCTTTCTAGAATGACTTGAAGTGACACAAACGATTTGTATCGCAATGTTTGCACGCAACATTTAGTCGATATAGAGAAAAACAAGAAGAATTTGAGGAGAATTTCCTAAAAAGATATCCTGGACGCTTACAAAAAGTGGAAGTGAAAGTATATGAAATGAAGGATGTTTTCTAGATTTCTGTTGTTGCGTTTTAGCGCCTTCACTTTTAGTTCTTCCTACCTCTGAGCTTCTGGGATTCGCACAAAAGTTAAAAATAAATGCTTTTGCCCGAATTCAATGAATAGTCAGTATATATTTATGGAACTAAATAGCAAAACACACATCTTTGTATAACGCATACATGTTTTACTGATTGTTAAATGGTTTTGTTTTGTTGTAAACTGTATACATCAATATCTTACGTAGGCGTTATCATGCACATTTAATTCGTGATCGTAGAGAACCCATTTATCAAACGAATTTCTATTAAAGACGCAGTCTCCTGAGTCTATATTTAAAACAGCAGGAATCGACTCTGTATCGAATTTAGCTTGGAATGCTTCTCGTATAAACATCAAAGTGAGTAACTGTAATTGTTTTGACATTTGTTACGATAGAAGGGTATGCCTCGAGTCTGATTGTACATACACATATGTATGTGTTTTAGTCATTTGAATGTCGTGTAATCACATTGTCCGTTACATAAGACCATGTTAGACCCAGACATGAGATGATAGCGACGTCTTTATTTCAATATTGTCTGCCGGTCTGTAACAGATCGTGATTTGAACTAGTCATCGTCAGTTCAACGAACATCCGTGTATATATTTTTCTGAATTGAGTTCGCCTTTAGTTTGGATATCTTACGTAATTGTATTGATTAATAGTTCTTCTCGTGGTGCAGAACAACATACATGTAAGGAATTGTGTACATTGGGGAAGACACAAGTATTATATAATTCATGTCACATTGATGATTTACTACGCATTCTTAATGATATTGCAGAAAACACCAAGATAAGTCAACGTCTACATCAATAAACAGAATAAACCGTCAAATATATTTACAGCAGTATCAAAACAAAAACTTATCACATAATAATATATGTTGCAGGTATTAAACACTTAAGAGTTCTTTATTCCTACTCTGCTACATGTACCATGCTAGGTCAGTTAACTGGAGGAAATTAATGAATATATCTAGAGTATAAAACCAGAAGATACATTTATATATTGATCTATCAATATTTTCAATGATAATCAGAGGAAAATATAGTTTAGACTCACGCCATAGTGATTTCTGCCAGTTTCTGTGAAATACATCAGGAACTACTCATAATCCAAAATTAACTTAAGTCTACCTTGAATAGCTTCCCGGAAAAAAACCTGTTCGGTCAAACGCTGCTCGCTTTTTAGTGTGTTTATATTATATTTTATTATTCATAGAAAAACTTTTCTTTTTTATTCATTTTTATTATTTCTTTCCGGTATGAACTGTCTGGTCTTACATACATACTCCAGGAATCGCTTTGGCATTACAATTTAGAACATACCGCTAAATATCAATAAAATTCACATTCTGAAAACTGAGTCATCAACCCCAGCACCAAGCACACAGCACACAGCCCACTGCAACGGCTCTCCAACAATCTCGATCGCTTGATTGATTGTTTCACAGCTAATCATTGTGTTATTGGAAGCAAACTACAGAGTATCAAATTAACAAACGCAAAAAGGTGCAACAACGAAATCAAGTGTAATTTTGTTGTATTGGTGATTTGAACTTTCCATCTCTTTCTCTTGTTGTGTTTCCGTAGTATCCCCATGACCGCCTTTTCCTACTCCCGTGAGAGATGGATCTTGTCTCCGTGGTATATCCGGTAAACAGCGGACATGTGATTCCATTGTGTGTCCCGTTATTATCTCCACTGCGTTGCTATTCCGTATCCTTTATGTGTGACCGCCTGGCCCTTCTTTCCAAGGCGTATCGCTTTAATGGCTAGCCCCTCGTTCTATAGTGTATCCCATGACTGATTGAACCTTGGTTTTATGTTGTATGACCAGGCATTGTTCTGAAAATAGTAGATGGGATTCAACAAACTTTTATTTTCTTATCTTCCAAAAACGCCAAACAACGGCATGGAAGTGGAGGCGGTATGGTCACTTAAATTGCTTAACTAAAACCAAATAGCGTTATCATGTGGCAAAGAATGTTAGCGAAGGCGCTTTGCCTCAAACAAACAAATAAAACACTGTAATGGAAGATTTCAAATAAGAGCGGTGTTATCTAATAATAATACATTTTTTGTAATAACAAATGTTTCTTAGAGAGGAAAAACAGGAAAAGTACTTTGTCACCAAACTCTCAGAGGACTTTAGCTCGGCACAGTTTGAAATGTGTAATGTATTGTATAATGTTTCTACCAGTATGTGGAACACGTTTTACATGGATTAGTGTTCCGTCTCCCTTAGTGCTACTGGCGAGTCCTTGGTATACCTAATGGACGTATAGGTGCAATAAACAAATTGAACTTCGCCTGAATGCAAAAAGGTCTTTCCTTACTTTTTTTGTTAAATATTTTCCAGGATTGAAACAAGACATGAACACACATACTTACTTTGCATTCCTAGTGATTATTCTAGTATACTATGTGGAGGCCGCGGTGGCCAAGTGGTTAAGGCGTCTGACATTCTGCTATCACTAGCCCTCCACCACTGGGTCGCGGGTTCGAGACCTATGTTGGCTACACTAGCCCTCTACCACCGGGTCGCGGGTTCCAGACCTACGTGGGCTACACTAGCCCTCTACCACTGGGTCGCGGGTTCGAGACCTATGTGGGGCATTAGCCAGGTACTGGCAGTAGGTCGATGGGGTTTTTTCCGGGAACTTCGGCTTTCCTCCACTACCAAAACCTGGCACATCCTTAAATGACCATAGCTGTTAATAGGACGTAAAACACAACAAACTATTACACCATGTACTGAAGAACCCAAGGATACGATTTATGAAACATAGCACGAAGTTTTGCCGAGTGTTAAATTTACCCAATTCTTCTTTCGAGGATTGATATTACTCTGCCTACTTCATACAAGAGTAAGTGATTGTGTTTCTCCTATATCCTTTTACGGCACCGTAAAATAGGTTGTAATGGTGCATCCAATACACCGAGCAATCTGCAAGGCAGTAAAATGTGTGTCAAAATAAGGGCGCTACCTGGTTACACAACATAAATTGATGACGCGATGTTGACGTTTTCAGAATAAAAGCGTACCATTCCCAGGTAAGCAAAGACAAAGTCATTTTTCCTCAGAAAAACGTGAAATGCACCTTGATGTGTGAAGGAATAATAGCATCTGTTATTCTGTTTTCGGATAAGGACAGAAATATCTCAATACAGGGGTAAGCGCTTTGAAACTTATCACGAGCCTTTGTCGAGTGCTAACCTCCAAATATGGTGTCTCTGGGTAGGTGAGAAATGCGCATCATCTTACCTCGCAAAAAGAGAAATACGCCCTTGAAGTGCGGAAGATGACGTTTGCTTCACCATTTAACAGATACATTGTATTTACTTTGAGCGGGAGGATGAACGGCACGAAATATAAGGGCGTACTTAGTCGGAAGTTATAACACATGTGAGTACCGCACTGTACTTTATATCCCAATTATAGTGAAATAATGTGAATAACGAACCCATATGTCAGCAGTTAAATGTATTTTACTAGTACACTCATTGTGTAAACATAAACAGGGCAATAAAAATAATCGTCGATTGACATAGCGCACATGTATAATTTATTGATTTTTTTATTGTTTTCGTTTTGAGGGAAATAGGGAAGAAAAACAAAATTTCCTATCTGACGGATATTTCTAAAAGAAATATTGCCGAATCTCCATACTTTGAGAAAGCTCTTGAATGCCCTTACCCTCACCTGGAGCAGCATCGAGTTCGAAATTAAAAATCTCCTCCTCAGAAGGGAATGTCTATGTCCTACCCTGAACTTAGGACACAATCCAATTAGTACTTTCACGCTTTAACCTCCGCATGACAGCTTCACCCTGTCATCACCTTTTGTGACCCTTTATGACCTTGTTATAATCAATCATCATTATTGTCTTCAGGTTGCCTGTGGAGTTTGAATACTTAGTTTCCTCTAATAATTAGTTTCGTATTCATCGCGTGTAACATATATGCTCCTGGCATTTATGTATCAGTAAAGGTAACGAGTTTCTACATCATATCAATACACAGATGTCACAAAGCTGATCCGATTGTTGGACGAAACACAAGACGCAGAACATTGTAAATCTATAGAACAACGGGACATGAGCTCAGCTCAACGTAGAGCTATCTTTGAACGGAAACGGAAACACTGTTCACAACAGAGCAGTGCGATGAAAACACTAGACATACACCAGGCTTACATGTACCACGTAATAAAGATGATACAATGGATTCAGGTCAGAAGCTACATAACTGCATTTTATTCCATACCGACATTTCTCATACCATAGAGCTAATTGCAAACAGAAGCGAATCAATTGGAATTGCTTTAGAAATTGTTCAAAGTATTCGTGTATGAACGTACAGTATGTAAACACTAGTCCAACAGATATATTTTACCAGAGATGGAATAAAAGACAAAGAGTGCATGCGGACGGGTACATATGTATGACAGATTGGTCAAGGTAGGACAATTTTAGCTCGGAGAAGATAAGACTAGCCACAATACATATTATAGATCTAATTTGGAAACGTCTATAAAATAATGTACAGTGCATATTTATTCCATTGCTATTCGCAATTATAACGATCGTCCGCAGTTATTGAAAGAGTTTACCATATAAGGTATTGAGGTCCCAAGAATGAAAAATTTGATGTGAAAGTCCAGACTAATAAATAAACACTCAGTTGATTTTCCGGTTAGGAGATCGAGGTTTTGTGGTGTAACTGAATTAAAGGTGTCCATTCTCGTGCTGTTCCTATGATTCATCTCACATCGTTAATTACGAAGCCAACACTGCCGAATAATCATGTTCCCAATTACCACGGCTTCGTGAATCTGAGTAGCAAATGTCATGTTTAATAATGGCCTACAGCACTAATTTGTAGTATGCATGCTCTTTATTTTCCTCAATCCTCGTCTCCCTCTTTTGATGCACATCCCGTTGAGCTGAGCTATTTGATTGATTGTCTTCTTTTGAGTTATTTTTATTTATTTTGCTGCGCTTTGTAATTATTCTTCCAATTTCACGACCAATCAATCATTTGTTTTTGCAATATCTACTCAAGGGGGAAATATATAATAAAAAAGGTAATATCAACTAGTCTGATTATTCCGTCAGGTTGTGAAATTTTCATAATTCAAGTTTACAACATATTATATAATAATCTACAGAAGCGATCCATCTTGCTGGAAGCATTTCCAGTTTTCCTACGCTAGCGAAACCTATGGAATATCTGTGGTTTCGTCCTAATCACTATATATTCGTAGGTCTACCCGTCATCTCTGAATATAACAGTCTATCCAATTCAGAACTTTAGTCGTTCCCAATTCCCAGCGAGACTATTTGTTTTCTATTTACGACTTGCCCTTGATTAATAGTGTATTGATCCGGGAATGCATCCTCTGTCTTACGTATGGCTCGCGCTCAATTCTAGCTACATGCAAGTATCTGCATCACACAAACGCTTGGGTGTATCTGCATCACACAAACGCTTAAGATGCGTCGCACAAATCTTCGGATCAAGTCAAGGACTTCAAATAATGCTGAGCTCTGTTAACCGATTGTATCGACTCCCGTAACCTTGATAATACTTTAACTAAAACTGTGTTGGTTTATGTATACAGTATCAGACAAACTTTAAGCATTTCGTTCGCTCTCCATATTAGATAAGTTTGAATATTTTTATATTGAGCGCATGTTGTTAAATTTTGGCAAAAAATGAAAATACTGTAGAAACGTCAAAGAAAATGAATGAAAATCAATAACATGACAATTGGTGTTAGAATGTAGTGATATAACCGTAACCAAATGGCTAAATGTTTGAAGAAGATGCATTTAATCAACCGCGAGAGACCACCTACTTTATCTCACTATTAATAGTGCATACAGAATAGTTATGCTTCCTTCTAGGAATTTTCAGATAATGGACTGAGTTCCTTTTTGTTTGATGGTTTGTTCGATTGTTATTCTACTATTTTGATTTCAGAAAATTGTTTTACATATGCAAATGAAAACTTAAGAATGTACTCTTCTGAGGTTTCAATAACGTTCAAGTCTCGTTTTGATCTGGTGTAATGGGTTTTTGTAATATTTAACAAATTATGATCAAGTTTATTAGCAAACACGCATCTGAAAGATATGTCAAAAAACTAGATGCCTGTTGTTTGTAGACATTTTTTACAAGAATTAAAAAAAAAATATCAATTTGGCGGCCATTTTGAAAATGTTTATTAATGCGTATTTCTTGCGCTTCAAAAAAGGCCAAAATTTCACCTTTTTCGACACTAGATTGATCACTTAAATTGTCATTGTGTCCATTTTTGATTGTAGCAGGTTCAATTTTGCTGTACAACTTTATAATGTTCAATATGATAAAAAGAATATGCAGCAAACTGGAAACTTATACATTATTGATATTTCTTTTACATATTTAGTGTAACTGAAGTACTTTTGATTTTTGAACCCGAAAAAGGTAAAGAAAAATACACATGATAATGGGACAAAAAAAACAAAACACGGACCCCCCATTTTTGTAGATGTTTTAGAAAGAGAAACACATTTTCATTTAATTCATTAAAATATTAGTTACATACCAGAACTTTTTATATCAAACGTTTAATCTGCAAAAAAATAGGGGGTAGCGGTAACTAAAATCGGCTTTCTGAGTTAAAACAATAAAATTAACAAATTTTACTTCCATAATTTAAAAGAAAATAATATTTTCATCAATTTTACAAATATTCATACATATCTGAGAACACAATTGGAAGAAATTGTATGAATTTGTTCTGCAAATGGTCAAAAAAACCAAATCACCTAAAAGCACATGTTGTGTTAAATTGGTATCTTTCACCGATCATAGCACAAAAACGAACACACGGACATATAGGTTTTTTTTCATTTTCTACTATGTCATTAACTCCTTTTTCCAAAAATCCATATAAGAAAAAAAGTTTAATACAGGACATTTTTGACATCCTTAATAACTCGAAAATTATTGTAGAAAACGCTTTCGTTCTCATCAATAGATAACATTTGATCTCCGTACAGAAGCATGTCAAGAGTGTAATTTTCAGGTAAAATTATAAAGAATTCATTTATTATATTTGATTCATTAGGACAGAAGAAATGTTCAGTAGTTTCATGTGCCTGTCTACATGAGCAATAAGGACTATCGACAAGATTACGACTAAACAGGTGGGCATATAAGAAGCTGCAGTTTATCCTCAGTCTAGCGTGATAACCCTGGTCGAGGCGTTTTCCATAATTATAATAAGGGGGGACTGTAAGGGAGTGTCTGTGTAGGTAGTTTTTCATGTTACTTATTTTTAAGTTCTGGAGGTAGTGAATTCCACAGGTCAATAGAAGAAGGAAGAACAGATTTCTTGTAGACGTTAGTTTTGAAAAATACATTGCTTAAGTTTTCTGCGTTGAGGGAGTAGATGTGAAAGGTACGGGGGAGTAAGGCCAAAAATCATTTTATGTATCTGAACTATTTTTGTTTACGTTGCGTCGGTATTGTAGACTGTCCCAACCAGATTTTTCTATTATTCTATACATAACATACAATCCATTTGAATAATATAAATGTATCAATAGACTACAACCACTACAAAGTAACAGATCAATCTATGTTTTGAGTTTCATAGATGTAATCTATAAAAAATGTAAAAAACGATTAAAATCGTTTAAATGTAAAACAAACCAAAAGAAATAACGTATAGACACGAGGGGCAACGAAAGGCCTGATCGATTTGTTTTTTATGAGGAAATCCGAAAGTCAGACCGGCTTGTAGTTGCGAAAGCTTCATCCCGCCCTTGGAATAAAGTGTGCTTCCTGGTGTGCGCTGAATTGGTCGAGCCACCTTTACTAACATCAGAAGAATAGAATATCTGTATCGGAGATGGAGAACATGTTTTGATATATGTTCGATCACTTGGAAAAGTTGTGGTCAATTTAGACTGCATAGTGTCCATGTACAGTTTGGCAATATAAAACACAGAAACCTTACCACAAGTCATGTCATAAATAACAGTTTTCGACCAACAGACTGTATTATTTCGTACAGTGAATTTGAAAATGAAAGCAGAGCATTCCGATATACCTCAATTTACCAGGGTGTTTTTTTCGGCCGTCCCCCTAGGGTGTAATTTGCCTGTCACCCTCTAAGGTATGACAGATGGCACATGGGAAATTCCCATTACGATGACAACAGTGGAGCGCCAAATTTTAATGTCACAATCTGCCTTCGACTGGAAAGATCGATAGCAAATGAAACATGTCAGACTTCTGTCAGTGTGGAGTTGTGACTGAAATAATAGGATGAGAGGAAAGTAATCGTCTCTTACCTTTAGGGTGTGACAGTGAAATCTTCAACCCTTGTGGTGATTATTTGGTTGCCTAACCCTCGGATGGTCTTCGTGTCAGACGACCCAAAACAGTCACCCCTCAGATTGAAGATTTCTCTGTCACATCCTCAAGGTAGGGAAAGAGTTTATATGCATTGATCGTATGAGTGTTATGTTTGCAATATTGGAAGGTGTTTATATATATATATATATCTTATCGGTGTTAAGTACATCCATCTTGATATAACAAATGATATAAATACCACCTTGTTACTACCCCCAGTCTGCTGACGTGCGATTACACGTGTAAATGACGTGTAAATAGACTGTTTGGATGGTATTATACCCTAATGTATCTTTTACACCCCGTAATACGATTACTCCTATCAGATAAACGCCAGTGCAATCCCATTTGTATTGATTTTTACGGACCGATCGATAAAGACAGATACAGCTGCTCGGTGAACAGTCGTCAATGGTATGGAAGCTGTGATGCACAATGCTAGACGTCACGAGGGTCACAACGTCACAAACGGCCTGTCTGGTTCAAGCTGAGTTCAAACTCAATTGTAGCTATGTTAAATAGTTAGGAACCACCAACGAGTTTGACTGCGATATCATTTCCTGCTCTGAGATATGCCCTGGGCAGGTATTAAAAAAACATGTCTCATGCTCAAGCTCATTTCCGTGCTCAAGCTCATTTCCGTGCTCAAGACACATTTCCTGTTCCGGCGATAAAGTAATAATAACAATTATTTAAACAAATGTTGGAAAAGTAAAAAGCCGCATTCTGTTTGCAATGTTTCAACTTTTCTTTTTGATCGTGTACGTGGTATGATTAAAATGAGATCGTAGGTTTGCGCACAGAATTCATGCTTGAAGATGAGAAAGGTTTCAGGTCTCCAGTGCCCATATCGGTCTATTTAAATATCCACGACTGTAAAACAGAGTCTTTATTTTATTAGCGGGGAAAACACTTTAAGTATGTACTTGTAACGTACACAAGTCCATCTACATGTGTAAGTTGGAGTTTAGTTCTGTATGTTTTTTTGTTCATGTTTTGATTTAGTGTGCTCCTTATTGCTTTACATTGTGATTTGGAATATTTTATTTCGCTGATTAGTGTTTTATCTTGTGTGATTTATTATCTTCGCAGGTTTTGATAATAGTCGAAAGAATGTATACTGCTGTAAAATGTTTTGAAGGGAACATCAGAGAACAACTGCAATAATAAAGACATACTGTATGGTCATGTATCAGCATCTTAAATCTGTTAACAAATGGTAAAGGTGCAATTACCTGTTTGTGCGGTACATTTATCTTTCAAGATACAAGGTGGTGGACTCGACTGGGGTGTTTAGTCTCTATGAGGTTTTCTGTAGCCTTGATGGCCAACGTTATCTCCGTTGATTTAATGGCATGGTCCATGTTTTAGCCTAAGGGCATTTGATTAAAAAGAATCCAAATCTGATATACACACTTTACAAATCATTTAATTTGAAATTTACCTGTAAACGTCTAAATTTGAAATGTACATGTCGAAATTAAGGGATATTACTCACCTCTCCTTCTGTGTGAACAGTAGTTTAGACAAATTTGGGTGTCATACTTTTTGGCCCCTAGCATCACCAAAGAGTCTTATTAGGACGAAACAACTGTATGATGCAGTGTGATTCATTTTTGACTGTACCTATAATCAAATTCCAAAGGTGTAATCACGTTTTTGTGGTTTGGGAAGAGCTCGATCTACGACATGGTCAAACGCATGTTAATTGACTACGGCCTTCCAAATTGTCAATAGAAAAATGGCACAGGCCAATCATATTGGATTGGTATTGATTTTTTGGAAGCGAAGTGGTGGAACATGCGAGTCGCGACTACACGTCAGGAACGTCACAAATTAGCCCTAACTGCTGAGTGACATCTACGGTAGAGTATTGGGGCCATCATACACATGTTACGTTTATTGAAGGAAAAATAAGTCACGGGGCCAATGATATATGTGTATATATATATTCACAATAAAATGGATCATCTAGCAGTTATACATGTATTTCGTGGAAAGTCATGGACATTTTCGTTTTAAGTGTGTCCTTGGGTACTGAAAGTATGTTTTTCTTATTACTGGCGAGTCATTCATTTGCGTGGAGGTTTTAATTTCATTGATTTCTTGGATAAACTTCATCCTCCAATTCAAACGTCCAAAAAGTACGTTATATCTCCTTTGTATAGGTAGTTGTAATCCACGAATTCATGTACCCACGACATGGTGTTTTTATTGGGAAACCACGTAATTTTGGCTACACGAAAATATCGGATTTCACCGTAACACACTACATTGATACACGACATATAGATAGATCACTGCGGGGGTTCTTAAAACTTTAATGTATGCGCATGTGTCGTGTGGTTCCGTTGTCAAAACACTGATACTCATTTTGCGCAGGTGACCTTTCCTGGGTTTGACCTAAATTTGCACGGCAGTTGTCGTCGACGAAGCAGCAGAGGTTTCTCCATTTAGAATAGCTAGTCTTATCATCCAAACGACTCCGTGTGAATCCTTCTTTTTAATTAAGCTTTATCAGCTTCTTCACATTTTTGTACAATTGTATTGTTTAAGACATACACGACATATGTAGTAGTGAATAAATGTGTCTGCTTTATAACAATCGTTTACATTAAATATCACGTCATGTGTTGTCATTTGTCACACAGTTTATATTTGACTAAATACATTAAGGTATAAAATACTAAAAAAAAAAAAAACAGAAAGCGAAAATCAAGAGGCCAACTATTTCTTTTCTAATTGGATCAATTTCTTCATGGCTTTCTTAAAATTTGACGGGTAATTTAAAAACAAAAAGCAAAAACCAATAACATGTGCATACTTTGCATCCTGCATGTCTATATACTGTGAGAAAGACTACTACTCTCACTATTTCTGATAATTGCTTTGTGAATGAACAAATGCACAGGAATTGTGTTTGTTTAGAAACTTCCGTTTAAAGAGTCCCCGTAACACTTCAAACAAAACACTGTAACCTTTAATTGGGAAATGTTTACCGACATAACGATAGCTCTGATAGGTCATTTACTTTGAAGACCCTTTCAAAAATGATAGAATGTAATCAATACCAATGCTTTTAAAATGCAACAGGGCCAGACGAGAGCCCGTTTTTATGAAACGGTTCTCATGCTCAACCATGGATTCTGTGCTCAAGACGACATTCTTTCAACGCACTTACATCGTGCGATACGGTCACAAGGTCCTGTGTATCCATTTAGAACAATATTCGGTTAAAACCCTCATCATTTCTGTTCCGAAATCCTAAATAAACTGTGTGTGTTTTCTTAACTTATCACGGGGTACAAGAAAATTGGCTTGACTACAGAATCTGAGTTTTAATATGAATGAGGGATCTGGATGATGACCCTCTATCTTACCAAATGAAACCCTGACCAGCATTAAGTTTTGTGGCTAAGTCCCATTTCGGTCATAAATTAAACAAAAAAAATCAAACTGTTATCCATTAGTCAAATAAGTAAATAGTATATCCTTTTTGTTACAAATTCTTGTAATAAATTTATAACATTCTTTCTTTCTTCTCTATTAATTTTTGTTTCTGGTCTTTCAAAGAACAAGTATGATTCCTGTGTAAAATTGTATCTACGGATTGAGACTCGGGAGGTATCTTTTTTTTTTATATATTTTTTTTTTTCACAAGTTTTATTGATATATAAAACAACAACAACAAAAACGTCCACTCACTCGCCAACATTGTGATGCCATTACCTCAATCATCATCATCATCATCATCATCATCTCACATACATTGTGATGTTATAACATTCATCATCCTCATCATCATCATCATCATCATCATCATCATCATTCATCATCAACATCATCAACATCATCATCATCATCATCATCATCGGGAGGTATCTTTATCTTACGATCTATCTGATCGATATGATCCTGTTGTTTTTCATTGATTTTTCAAAATAAATATTGCCCAAGTTCTACCCTACAGACTGTGTTAACTCTCCTCCACATAATACTAACATCTTAAGTGAATTTACTCAAAGGTAATGCATCAATGGATGAAAAGTAGTATTTAAGTAGTAAAGCGTTAAGGTTATAAACTAAAATAATAGGGTCTGCATTCTAGCACATTATTGTCATAGTAAGGTGTTCACCTTTATATAAGAGCAGAACATTCCTTATCTGGAGGAGAGCTCATTCAATTTCCTACCGAAGCAACCTACTGTTAGCTCTTCTTTTTACAGTGACAGTAACATTAATGCTTTACTGTCTGAGCCACGCTGCTCTGTTAGGAGGCTCAGTTATAGCAGTACCACATACGGTTAATACATGTAGAGATAATGTTTCAGACACTTTAAACACCATAGGATATAGAACTAAAATCAATTCCTTCGAGTGTCTCCGAAACACATAAAATAGCAAAACCTTAGTTGTCGCTCCTATGTAAAGGATATAAGCTGAAAACTGTCTATTATGTAAAATATTGCACAGTCTGAGGCGCGTATCGCCGAAGACTGTCTAATATTTTACATAATAGACAGTTTTCGGCTTATATCTTACTTAAAACACAACCCACTTTGTTTTAATATTGGACAGTTTCAATATCTGTTCTGTAGGTGCAATCAACCACGAAGGCTATTGATACAATAAAGGATAGTGGTGTCCTGTAGCATACTTTGCATGCTTTTGTACTAGTGCATGCAGGTGTGTGAAATATGCCCGAGTAGAATTTAGTCTCGTTTGAATAATGTCGTCCAACAGTGAAGGTGCGTTCCCTACACAGTTCCTGTGCAGTACATTTTGAGCATCAGCATTCAGTATTGAAATGGATTAAATTCAAATATTGTGATTGATTTATTGAAGAAAGTAATTATAGTGTATATCTGTCAGAGAATGATATGAAAGAATTAAACCACATAATTAAATTGAGAAAACTCAAGATTTCAACACCACCTCCATCATATTTTCATCAAAGATATATCACAGCTATTAAACACGGATATCTCAAGGGATGATACGAAAGAAAATGTGTGCACATAAATTGTGGAAAAACCTCAAGATTTCAACTGCCCTCAACTCCAATGTGTTATTGCCAAAATTACGAATTCGAAGGAAATACTGGAAATGTGTTTGTCAGTAAAATATTTGGGTATGTATGCATATATATAGATGTTTCATGTAAAAAGAGGGTTCCGTGATTCAAACCTTCTTTCAGGGAAAAAATATAGTGCATGGGAAATCTGACTATGGGAATATAAATACCGGATATACTTTCAGAATGTTGATATTTAAATTCTGTGTTACATTAAATACATACATATTTTCACATTTACTCTATTACTATGTTTTCCATTGAACAGCATAATTATGTGCTCATTCAAAATCTTACCTTTAGCTGTCCAATATGTTACCTTTAGCTGTCCAATATGTTACCTTTAGCTGTCCAATATGTTACCTGTAGCTGTCCAATAAGTAGATTATTTTGTGTACTTATTGGACAGCTACAGGTAACTTATTGGACGGCTACATGTGATGCCTATGATTTATGTTGGATATAGTACGCAGATAGCAATGAATGACATCACAGCTGTGTTTTAACTTCAGATATACGTCAACATAAATCTGTTTTTTGAAAAAGGTGTTTCCATAAATACTTGCATCGCATAATATAAATGGTAACGAAACTTTAACAGTTCGGAATAATAATCAAAAATACCGAAATAGTTTGAAAGATTGATTTACAACTCATACTACACAGGTGAAAATATGTAGACAAAGGTTTGTTTTGTCTTTGGATATGGTGAACAGCAGACAACCATTTTTTTATGATCGGGAAGGTAGACAACCAATATGTTATAACGGTGAACATTAGTCAGTCCGTGAGTTATAACGGTGAACATTAGTCAGTCCGTGTGTAATAATGGTGAACAGTCGTCAATCCGTGTGTAATATTGGTAAACAGTCGTCAGTCCGTGTGTTATAATGGTGAACATTCGTCAATTCGTCTGTAACAATCGAGATTCCGTATCTTAGTTTGACAGATAGTTGTATAAGGCAAAATGCTCTGTCTTCATCCATCACTAACGCAACGATTATAGATAGTAGACTGATAACGCTAGGAACAGCTACCTGAACACCAGAGCTTTAACAACAAATGTATTGGAAAGGGACTCAGTCTGCAAGAATCCATTTACATTGTTTTTGCTTTCCTACAACATCAATTTAAAAAGGAAATACACAATATTATTATCTAGCTTTGAGGATTCAGTATGATAAATTGGTTTTCGTCATTTTTTGACTCTAAGTTAAGATCTACTGAGAAGGGTTTTTATATTCAATTTCAAATATGCTATTCCAATGTCTTCCCTCATTAACAACTTGTTCGTTGTATTTGTCTTCCGTTAGTAATAACTTGTTCGCTGTATTTGTCTTGCGTTAATTATAACTTGTTTGCTGTATTTGTCTTGCGTTAGTTATAACGTGTTCGCTGTATTTGTCTTGAGTTAGTTATAACGTGTTCGCTGTATTTGTCTTGCGTTAGTAATAACTTGTTTGCTGTATTTGTCTTGCGTTAGTTATAACTTGTTTGCTGTATTTATCTTGCGTTAGTTATAACTTGTTCGCTGTATTTGTCTGTCATCAGATATAACTTGTTCGCTGTATTTGTCTTGAGTTAGTTATAACTTGTTCGCTGTATTTGTCTTGCGTTAGTTATAACTTGTTCGCTGTATTTGTCTGTCATTAGTTATAACTTGTTTGGTTTGTCTTTATTCTGCTAAGTATCTAAGTATCATGGTGAATATTTACATCACATCTGTTTCTGCGTATGCATGATATACTTGATAATGTAAAGAAGGTGATAGACAGGACTAGTGTTACTAAGGCGATACATGTAGACGGAGTAATGTAACTAAGGTGATATAGGTTAATATGACGTAGGTGATAGACAGGTTAATATGACGTAGGTGATAGACGGGTTAATATGACATAGGTGATAGACGGGTTAATATGACGACGGTGATAGACAGGTTAATATGACGTAGGTGATATACGAGTTAATATGACGTAGGTGATAGTCAGGTTAATATGACATAGGTGATAGACAGGTTAATATGACGTAGGTGATAGACGGGATAATATGACATAGGTGATAGACAGGTTAATACAGGCCAAGAAACTTATTTCACAAAATCAATAGTGCACAGAGATATCATTACCTTATCCTCCCTACCGGATATGAGCGTCTGACTTAACCAAGGATGAAATTGGATGGTGGAGTAAACAAATAAAACAAGCCATAGGCGCATCATTGTTTGCTCACTCTTACACCATTAATGGTCGATAGTTTGCACTTCACTCGTTGCTAGTGTGTTGTTAAGGAATTTATCATTGGATCAATGTTTATTGAGAATGCAATTTTGGGAAGAAGAAATCTTCTTTAATGCATAATCATGCTCCACTTATTTGTTTAAGTTGTAATGAAATGACTATATGCTCTAGGAGGAAGCATTATTTATTTTCTTAATTAATTTCGTATTCACCTCTTATTAATGAAACTTTAGTACAAAATTTGATTATTTTTCAGTGAACAGAAAAATATAATGTTCTTATAATCTTACAGACCTATATACGTTCGCTATTTAACCTTAGGCGCAAGCGCTGCGCTAGTGGTACAGAAATGCTTCATAAGCGCTACAGAAATGATACGCCAAGGGTACACCTCGACATGGAACAGTAAACGTCTACGGGTAAGTGAGTCTATGTCTATGTCTTGAAAAATGGGTCAAAGCTGTAATAATAACGGTAGCTTCACGAATAACACTGGATTCTTGAAAACGTATGTTTGTAGGATACGAATTATTTAGAATGTTATATATGGGGGAAGGAAGCAATTCTTACAGTGTAGACAATATGATGTTGTCAAATTTTCGGAGCAATCCTCTCCTTTATCTTATAAGTGTCTTGAAATATATATATATTTTTATATCATTGAGTAGTATTATGCATTAATATGCATGACTAAAATATGCATATGCATGATCTGTTCTTCAGTAGTCCGCCCCCTGCCTTCATACATATATATGTTGTTACGCTGTCTCGAGCATCAGTGTATCGACCAGCAGCGCTCACACGTCGCTCTAGATGACACACAACAGCAAGCTGTAGTACAGGCCCTCAGTGTGGCGGACGTCTCCGGACTTAGAGGAGCCGAACAGTATAATCCTACCTTTTCATGAATTTATCGTTAGGCGAGTATCTCGGGAAAGGTCTACTCGAAACAGACTCACAGCGCAAAATGGAAAGGGAGAGAGAAAAGCTGCAACGGAGCAGAATGGAGTTGTGCTTGTACAGGCGTGTTGTACAGGTATAGAGATGAGTGGGTATTTACTTAAACTCATATGTTTTGTTTAACATTGACAGGTTGTAATTATATGATTACCTGACGATATTTTATACCTTTCGTTTTTCGTATATGTGAAAATATTTGACTGATTTTTTAATTGTACAAATTAGATTAGAAATGGTTTTTTTTTTTATATTTAAGAAATATCAAACAACAATAACTAAATGTTTACTTTTTTGAAAGTCTTTGAGTTAAATGTTTTTGTTGTATAATGATCCGTTATATGAGTTTACTGCGACAATGACCTGCTTTTGATTGCCTTTCGTGTAAGTAAAATTGTACTTATCAATAGATCAGCTTCAATGGGACAGTAAGACTATTGAAACGTTAATATAGGGGTTTTGGCGAATGAAAAGATTTCATCTTGTTTCAAAATTTGAAGAAGAAAGCTTCGAGTTAACTTGTTTCGCGATTCACATTTTCGATGTGCCTCATCTTATATGTTTAAGACGTGTGAACCACGTCGCCTAAACTACCTAGAGACAGTATTACGTGTGTCTTTGTCTATATTTTATTGTCATACCTATTCGCGTTCTTGTGCTGTTAATGTCAATGTAGGAAGCGAACAGTCTATGCCAACCTGTCACAATATGTGCTTAATACCTTGTTCAAATTGTTACATTACGTTTAATATTAATAGGAAATACATTTTATAAGGTAGTAATTAGTTGTGTGTGCCACATGCATGTAAAAATGTTACGTTGTGTTACAATTTGCCTTATATATCTTTAACATTTACTTTCCGAGCAGATTCTTTTTTTTTCAAATAGACCCAAACTGGTTTCATTTTTTTTGACAACAGCTTTTAATTATTTTATTAAAAAAAGGTAATGTCCATCGAAGAAATATTATCGGCACTGTGGTTTGGTGGTCGTGAGTAACACACAACTGTTCGTTATTGATTTTATAGATATATATGATAAAAACAGAATATTGTTTTAATCGAGGTTTATCTCCCTTGCAACGGAATGTCAATGTATAAACAATTAAAATACACAACCTATTCAATATAAGTCTTATTTTCGTATAACTTCAAAATGAGATAGGAGTTGGCGAATTCACTAAAGCATATAATTAATCTTTAGAAAATCGAAATGAAGAAATGACAATTAAACAAACAAATCAAACAGTTAATGTACTAAATGGAAATCCCGTCTGTTTAGGAGTCTTAGGGTTAAACGAATGAAACGACATTTCTTAAAAGTTCCGAAATTTGTGTATAAATACATCAAAGGGTATAAGATGATGATAAACTGTTTCCTAACAATGTACATCTAAAAACTATATCAGTTGATGTATTTTTATATCATTTTTTCATGTAAACCGTATTAATTACATTCCAACTACAAATGTTTTGTTATGTCATATTCATAACATCTTTGCATAAATTTGTTCTTGTGATACCTAACAAACTGTTATTTAACTTGTCACATAGCGTCACCTCACAGAGGAGAGTCTTCGGTCGTGATTTACTGCTCTATGTACTACTACTGAAAATTGCAACTTAAGGTTTCTTGATTCATTTCTGAAAACAAAAGACACCTTTCACGAGTTTCATAAAAACATATTAGAAAAGTATCACGTGTATCAATAAAATGTAATCTGCAGCCGGGCTAGACAGAGATGACTTCAGATTGTTGTACAATGGTTCTCATCACCTGAGCTACATGGCTAAAGGCAAAATCTGATACATCTGTTTTTTACGGTTACATCTAAAACGAAATTAAGGGGAGGTCACTGCATATACATAATATCACAATACCATTGGACAGGGATCGCATAGAATGTTATTTTTCAGTTAGCATTGATATAAGTCAGTTTATTTAGATTCGATATGTTTTGTATAGAAGTTTTATATCAAATATAAACCAAACAATATAAGCAGTATTTTAAACTGATGTATTCATCAAGAAAAACTTAACAAAGTATTATACAAAAGACAAATACATAGATATGTTGAAAACGAGATGATTTTAAGTTAAAACAAAATATCAATAAAAACAGCATTAAACACAAAAGTCATTACATGCATTTATGGAAACGCTTCTATAAAATTTTCATTCGAGGGGAAGATATTTTCGTGAATCGTCGAATTCATATTTTCTTACCTAAATTCATGACTTAAACAACTGCTACTACAGAAAATTACACACTTCAATAGTTCATATTATTGTTAAATGGTTAAATATCACAGGGACATTCCACTGATATCAAGGTACATAAGAGTTACATAAAATATTTGAGATCAATTCGCGTTCTAGTCTTTCGATTGAATTGTTGCCTGGATATGGTTATATTGAAATTCAAACATATTTGAATTCATTTTTTCATGAATTTACACCCAACGAAATATTGCTCTTTTGATAAACCACGTAATTCAATTTCAATGAAACTAAATGATTCCTCAAAGATATGCCATACGGAATTTGGCTCCAATAATATAGCTAGCTGATAGAATGATGAACGTAGCACACAGAGAGGCAATCACACCTTTAAAATCGGATACAATGTACGAACATGAATTACACTGCTTTTTCATCCTTCTAATTATCATCGGTGGTGCTTGGGGTCAAACAATTGGAAAGTTCAAATAGATTTTATCTAAACCACTGAAAATGTATTAACAAAAGGGGAAGTGCTTTCAACCCTTAATAATTTTAATTAAATCAATATTCCATTATATAAATCTGGCTATAATACCACTAATTTTATCTTAATGAATTACATATGTAGCAAAATATGCTTACAATAACACTAATTTGATCTAAGTGAATTAGATAAATATAGATCTGTCGAAAATAACTAGTATATATAAAACAAACAACTGATACTACACAGAGCTAAATTGACAGGCTAACAAAAGCACGAATCGCATATCATGATGATGAAGAAGACAAGGAAGAAATAGAATAATTAACAATAAAATCTTGATTGTAAAAAAAAGTTTAAATGTCATGGTAATCCTCCAAATATACAATATTTTTTATATACATACAATTATTACATTTAATCATCTTTGTTCGAAGAAATATACATTGTGCATGTATCAAACGAATTTAAACAATAAGTCAAGCAATACAAACTGCCGTGTAAATAATATATGATGGAATGTTGAATGTACATGTAACGTATCAAATCAGACATTTGTTGTTCACGCTTCGTTGATCAAAGCCATAGTATGCCTCAGCAATGTTAATGTGTGTGTAGGGGGTGGAGGCGGGGTTGGGAAGGGAGTACTTTTGTCGAAGTGGCAAAAACCGAATCAAGACTGAGAACAGAAATCACTTCCTGTGCATTAACTGATTGGTGTGCTTTCATTAGAGAACGTATTTCAACAACATGATACTGTTTGAAACTTTCATCATGATTATTATACAAATCGATACAACTAACTTCTCATTACATTTTGTTTTTGGATAGATATGTGAACTTCGATAACAATGCAGACACTATCCTGTTAGAAAATTCAAACTCATTGCTTTCAGTTCTTAACATGTATTCATAAAACAATTTTCGAGATTAATTTGAAATGACATTAACAAGTAACTCAGATTATTTCATATGGTGTTACTCGGCAGCTGAACTACATTCTGGCACGGCTTGCATGAAACACTTCCGTAACATTAAATTATGTGTTGAGTCTAAAAGTTGTAAATTTTTAATGTTGTAATGGGGTTTGAAGGCGCCTTTCTCCTTCCTGTCCTAAATTAAAGAAATGGCCATTTGAATCAGTACGAATGTTTTTTGGCTCTCTGTTTCAATTTATTTTTAAATAGAGGCTTCATTAATTCGGAATGCTGGTGGTTGCTTTCTGTACCTAGTCTATTGTTTAATACCATTTCCATGTTAAATGCTGATTCTGTTGCTATGGTTACATCATTAGGAGTGTACCAACATAGATAAGAGGTGTGAGTATATAATATGATATTGAGGATCGGAAAGGCTTGATGAATATAGGCCTGCATTCTAGTTTATAGTATAGCTGAAGTTAATTATGTAACTGATATTGTATATATATAACCAATTAAAAGTAAGAAATATCTGTTAACAGCCGTTTATATGCAAACAAAAAATATAGTTAGATATTTACACCTGTGAAAAAACAATATACGTAAGAAACTGTCAATACTTGGAGTCTCAAATTAAGATTAAACAGGTGCATAAAACGCAGCAAGTCAAAGGATTGTTTAGAACACGGCAACACATTTAATAACCTATACTTAAATCAAGTATTTTTAAGATTTTTTTTTCTATTTCGTCTTTAATCATCATTAATTTCTATGATATTTATTTTTAAGATGTGTTTCATTATTCAATTGAGCATTCATTAGGACAAGTTCTTAGTGATATTAATTTATCCAATGACAGGTTTTTTTACCTTGGGAATAAATATCTGTTTTATGTCCTACATACAAAATTTGAGTTATTCGATGGGCTATCTAACTTAAATCTTGAAAACATATTTAAATTGTACAAATTCACATTTAAAAAAAAAAAACATTTTTAGTTGAACAAATTCATATCTGACATAACTGTTTTAACATACGTAATTTGAATGTAGACATTCATATCTCACATAACTGTTTCAACATATTTTTTTTTATAGTTTTACAAATTAATATCTGACTGAGCTTTTTAACATACATAATTTGAATGTAGACATTCATATCTCACATAACTGTTTCTACATATTTTTTTTTATAGTTTTACAAATTAATATCTGACTGAGCTTTTCAACCTACTAATTAACATCTACCATAGCTTTTGTACATAGTTGCTTTTAACAGCACAAATTCATATCTGACATATTTTTTACATGATTGTTGTTTAATGTACAAATTCTGATCTGAAATAACGTTTTTACATTGTGTACAAACACTGTTTTTGTTTTTAATTGTTCACATTCAAACCTGACTTATGTGCATAAATATATTTTATATTGTTCCAGTTCACTTCTGAGAGGTAGGATAATAAATATAACATTTTTACCAGCGACATGACAAAAGTTATATCTTTAACTACATCGTTTCATCTCTTTTTGATGGAGCTGTATAGGGACTATGTTTTCAGTTCCCAAATTACACACAGAACGTGGTGCCTCATTAGTGGCCATTGCTAAGGTACTTTTTGTACTCTAATGATAAAAATAGTATTTCATTGTATGACAATGAATTAAAGCAGAGTCTATTATATAATTTGTTTAGACACAAAAAAAAATCCCGTCATTAACTGTTCATTGTGTCACCAGGTACAGCGTGCTGCATTACAATAAGAACATATATGAACTTTGACATCTTTGTAACAGGTGATGTACATTTGTTATAAGTAAGGACAACCAAAACTAGTTTAATGATTTTCCGTTGAGTATCAAATATTTCACTCTTGTTTGACGATTTATAGGTAAAATTATTAACTTGTGTCTTACGAAAAAGAAATGATTTTTTTAAATAAAACACATGTCATAGAGTATGTTTTGACAAGAACCCATTATATATTTGAATAATAGAATATATTAAGAAAGATGTATAGGCTACATGTACACAACGTATAATTGTAGTTCAAAGTGATGCCCGTTTATCCCTCTGCCAGTTGATGAAGGAGTCGGTGTCCTCGGAGATATTACTTTCGGCATCCTTCGAGTATTCGTGACTGTCCATTCCCTTCTTTGCCTTAAATTTTCTACGCAGATGATTAGCCATGGGACTTGTCGAGTAGACCTTGTCAGTTGGTGACCTCCACTTATAGCACGAGCAAGAACATACAGAGAGAGTGTCCTCTACTATCGGTCCGATGGGCTGTTCTTGCAGGTTAGAGACTACTCCGTTATTTCCGGTTATGACGTCACCTTCAAGATGCACTGCATTTCGGGCCGCTACTGCAGCCTCTCTTTCGTCTCTAAGTTCGTCCGCTGTGTTCATCGTAAGAAACCGCAAAACCAGTAAATTCATGGCTGCCGAAATAACAGTTAAACCAAATAGAATGAATAAGATACTAAAAGCAAAGTAATGTGGTTTGCTCTGTACCATATTATCTTGTTGGAGCGCGACAAAGTCCCCGAAACCTATGGTCGTCAATGTGATAAAACTGTAGTAGAATGCGTCTACATAAGTCCAGCCTTCCACATGTGAAAACACCAGGGCACCACAGGTCAGTATTAAGGTGGATAAATTCATTGTTATAAATATTAAATCCGTTTGGGTTACCTCTTTGTTTTTCAACCGGAAGCATTTCTTGACTTGCCTTAATGCAAATGTCACAAAAGTGTTGAGTCTTTCACCGACGCTTTGGAACATGATCATACATAATGGAATTCCTGCCAGGGCATAGCACATACAAAAGAGTTTTCCGCCGATCGTTTTTGGTGTACTGTGGCCATAACCTAAAATAATAGAACTGCTATGTTATGCCATGGAAATATTGAATCATATACTACGCAGTGCATGATAAAGTGTACAACACGTGTAATGAATTAATGTATTAATATAGCTGATGCTGATATTAATCAATACCTCAAAGCGTTAGAAAACACCAAAATAAATATATTTTCATATTCGCATCAAAAATCCGTTGAATTTCTTTTGTTGCTGATGAAACATGGTTATTCAAAAATATAAAATCAATATAGAATGCATCTGAACTAAAAATAGCCTTTGTTGATAATAAACACAACTTACATATAGTTTCTTTTGATTTACATTTTTTTGTTAATTAAATTTTGTGGGCACTTTAAGATAATTACTTACCGATCGCTGCTACGACCACCAATGAAAGATACAGGGCACCTCCGAACTTCCACTGAGTGACTTCCTTGTAAGGACGGGACCAGATCACATTGTGTCGAATGGCTTTAAAATCCGAGTCAGAAATGTTATACCTTGTTAGAATTTCGTCTTCCTCCTCCAACAGTCGCCTCTTGTTCTCTAGTTCGTACTCAGACTCCAGGGCGTCAAACACAGCCGCCCCGATCAGGAGGTAAGTAAAGGTACACACGATCAGGGAGAGAGTCCGAACGTTCTGTCGCTTCATCTTCTGTTACCTAGGACAAGAAACTAAACTGCATGGTTCCAGTAGAGTCTAACAACAATGGATACATAACGTCTGTTGTTCGGATATCAGAATGGCTCAGTGTGACATGACCTATATATGTAGTCCTATAATGCTATTACAAGTAGTATCCCCTGTGTACTTATTGAATACGTTACAATAGTCAACAACAATCCTTGTCACTGATAATAACAAATCCTTCTCAAATACGAATGTGTGTCACTTGTGATATATATACACGCGAACAAGCATACTAAGTAAAATAATGTTAAAATATGATATAGTTCCTCTTTCTAGGAATGTAAACATCGAAATCCAAGATGGCGGCCCCCGATGTGTAGATGAGCAAAACCGTTAACCATGTGCGCTGCACGTTGAATATCAATCTCTGCATTCTTCAAAACCTGCAATTATTCTTAATCCTGGCAATGAATCACAGGCTTTAACCCTCACCCTTTGTTTAAAGTGATAGCTTGCCTTTACCGCGGCAGTGTGCAAGAGTGTCGTACGTGTTAATCCTGTCCAAGGCTATCTTGTGCTCGATCGATACCGGAAGTGTGTGTGTGTTACTCAACGTCACGTTGAATTTCGTCAAAAACATTAAATGCCACGGTGTAGCTACCAGTCCATAATCTTGCCTTGCTACAGTCTCCGGTTCGTAAACAATAGACATGCCCTCCCCCTGAAGTTGTACGCGTGGCTAGCCGTGTCTGGCTGGTTCCTTTATAAATATCTCGCTCTAGGAATTCACAACGACATTGTTTAGATTGTTTATACATGCGTGTAGTAAACACACGTGCAGCGCTGGTTAGCTATGCATATAGGACTCGTTCTAGATGTCTTTTGAGTTCACGTATAGTCGGGGGAAAAGATGTGCATTTTTAGTATGTATCCAAGATATTTATTAATACATATACTAATCCCAAGCCGAAGAGGAAATGTGATTTGTGAATAATTTATTATTAGCTTGCCGAGATGAGCTGTTCACTTTAAACTTTATACAATACATTATGGATGAGTTAAACCATCAACAGACTATAAGTCAATACCAAAATTGATAGCGAGGGCGATAACTGGTGTGTGCTGCCTTTTTGTGTGTTTAGAGTTTCACGATTCATTCGACGTCCTTGAACGTGTTGATGACACGTGTGCACGTGTACATGTGTTCTTTGATTAACAAAATACCTGTTTTACGTGTTTACTAATGCAATGTGTTGACGCATTTTCAACATATTTAGTATTACCCTCTTAACAAGGGACTAAGCCTCAGATATTAAAACTTGCCAATGCTTCTCACAAAGATAGTCGCACGATAACTATGGAATTTTGTACGATATCGGAACAAGCATATTTATTTACTATTACAATTAAAACCTTCAAATACATCTGATATCAAAGTATAACTCTATGTACTAACAATGTACTTATCACCATCCGTCATAGTTTGACAAACAGACCAGTCCGTCTGGAAACATTGCGACACGTTTAATACATGAACGTACATTGTTTGCGTGTAAAATTTAACTTTGATATCACATATTTAAAAACTGATGAGCTCTATTAAAGATACTACTATATCTGATACATCAATATACCTGTCTGTAGGTATTTGTGGCACTTACAATGCAGTGTGTTAGATGCTAAAATGTTTAAAAAAAGGCGGTTTACTAGAACACATTTACCACAACACGCGAGTCAGCAGCAAGTAGATTATTGTCATCAAACGTACACAAGAATAAAATCCGAGCTATAATTCGATATAACAAGACAGCATTCGGAACTATATAACACGACAGCATTCGGAATTATATAACAAGACAGCATTCGGAACAATACAACGAGACAGCATTCAGAACTATATAGCAAGACAGCATTCGGAACTATATAACACGACAGCATTCCAAACTATATAACAAGACAGCATTCGGAACTATATAACACGACAGCATTCGGAACTATATAACAAGACAGCATCCGGAACTATATAACAAGACAGCATTCGGAACTATATAACAAGACCATACTCGGAACTATATAACAAGACAGCTTTCGGAACTATATAACACGACAGCATTCTGAACTATATAACATGACAGTATTCGGAACTATATAACAAGACAGCATTCGGAACTCAGGACATGCCAAAACAAAAGGAAATTTATTATAGATTCTGAACAATAAAACGAGATGATCCGGATAAAACAAAACAAGGTGATCCGGATGTTCCAAGTCAATGTCGTTTCCTTAACATTATGTGGCACCTTTCAGATAGGTTTCCTTCAAATCAAAGACATGTATTCAATTAATTAATTAACATTATCATCGGGTGATGATATTATGGCGACGGTAAACGTATACGGCAGATTTATGTTTTGTATTTCTCCGTCTGCTGTCCTACGAAATAGTTTATGTTATGTGTAAACCTAAGGAAAGTGGAGGAATGAAACATAAAAGAAAAACTAGAGATAAATTCTGAGATATCAGAGAGTTTTAATCTTGATATAGTCTTAGTCTTAGTCTTGATAGTCTTAATATTGAGATAAGATAAATTGAATAACCAATCTGAACTTACTAAATTTCTGATTTGTCATTATTGAGGAATCACAATGGTTGGCATGTTTGACGGGAAATTCTGTATGAAAGATGATTGAGAAATTCCACATTTATTAGGTTGTAAAAGTCAACGGTTTTCCGGACAAGACTAAAAATACCTTAGTATAATAGCGCCAGTGTGTACTGCCTCCTGGATAGCCGAACTACAAGTAGACGTGGAGCCAGTAAAACACAATAAACAAACAGTACCTGTTTGGTAATATGTGTACGACGATCAGACCAATATATGTCATAGGGAATAGACGAAGCTCGGTATGAACAACAAAAGAATGCATTGTGTAAACTAAGCCATAATTCGAAAAGGAATGCCTTATACAGAGACACTTCAATTAGACCATGTGTTCCGGAGTGGACAGCGTTCTCTGCTTCATCAACGATACGATGTAAATCTAGTTCAAACCCAAATAATGTCTTTACCTCTTATCGAGAACTTTATTAATGACAAAAAAACACATCTACATGTACCTTCAGATAACACGAAGAAATATCAGTTATTACATTTTTGCCAGTGAAATATCCGACTCTATCAACTAGATAACTTTATAAAACTGAAATCTGTCATACTGTGACAAATATCAAAAGTGATATTTTCACAGTGTGAAAATATCACTTTTTGATATTGACCAATCATAACGTTATCTTCTATTTGCTGCATTCAAGGCAACGATTTTTTGTTCAGAATCAAATGAAGCGACAGTAAAATAAGCAATAATACCAGAAAATAGCAGAAAACGTCGGAATTTCGTTGAGTATCTCATTCAAAATGGCGCGCAGCCTTGTTGTCAAGTGTGACGTCATTAGGATATGGTTCTAATAATGAATCCGCCCTTTTTTAATGCATTACATTTTTTCATTTTTTATGCTTTAAAAATGTAATAAATAGAAAATTTAATGGTGTCTTCAGAAATAACAAATATATATTTTTATATTTTTCACGAGTGCGCAAGTAGGGTATCAGTGTTGACACAATTATATATAGTCATGGACAAAATGGTATACGGGTTGATGAACTAGACTCGATTCCCTAGGAAGGACAGCTTACGTACCTACATGAGGTGACAAAAGTCAGACAATGGGTTGTAATGGTCAATCGGCTTACCGCAAACGACCTCTGTCATGAAATAACTAGATACATGATCGGACACACGGCGAAACGGTCAAAGCATTCTTCGAATAGACTGAAACATATAAAATAGTACGATTTCTTTGTTTACACGATCTGACAGAGTGGGAGACACAACGCTAATCCCGCGGTGTATCGATCCGACACCTCGCCAGCTGGCCCCACAACCATACCGGGGACCCCCTTTGTTTGTCTTCCCGGGACGGATCGATGGGGACTACTGCAGTGGGTCGTCCGTTGTCTCCTATGGAGCTGTATCTGTGTCTGTTTAGTTTAAAGTATAACAATTGACGGAAATTACAAATGTGACATGGATTTGCGACGTTATAATGTAGAGTGCCACTTACGGTAAAGGGAACCATCAGGTTAAAGGTTGAACCATATTTCCACCATTGTCACTGTTATATTTGTTTGATCCTTTCAAATTAAAGTGAAAATTGTATGCTGGCATACATCTGATATAATTGTGGTTGGGTTAAACTTCGGACTTTTACATTGCAAAACTTACATTTTACAAATCTTGCCATAACAAACTATACAATACAGCACTAAATGAGTGACCAATTTATAAGTCGAACAGCATATGAAAACAATTGAGAGGTTACAGTTACAATTACTCTATGCCAGAAAATAATCCTTTTAGAGGCTTCATCTTCTATATAGAAGGGGGGAATACTCAAAGTAGTTTTTTGAAATTAAATTCAAAGTGGAACTCTATTTCGGGATTATAACTGAAGCATTGGTACTCTTTACCTTGGCTCTCTCTATTATTATTTCCTTTATTTCCTCCAAAAATGAAGAGTTACAGAAATAACGAACAATACACGTACAATTCGAAAACTATTGAAAGAGAATAAATTTATTTTTAATCGGTTGATAATCTTATTTTTTCTCTATTTACTTCCTTCACATGGACATTTAATCCTTTTTTATCATGCTAAACTAACAACTTACTACAGCTCTATAAATAGACAAACTCTTACTATATATAGACAAATTTCACTATATATAGACCAAACTTACTCTATATATACCAAACTTAACATTGATGTATATACATCGACCAAACTTTCTATATAAAGACCAATCGTACTATATATAGACAAATTTCACTGTATACATCGACCAAACTTTCTATATAAAGACCAATCGTACTATACATAGTCAAATTTCACTATTAATAGACCAAACTTTCTATATAAAGACCAGACGTACTACATATAGACGAAACTCACTATATATAGACAAAACTCACTATATATACATGTAGCTTTGAAAACAGACAAACACTCACTATATATAGATAAAACTTACTATATATATACCAAACTTGCTATTTATATGCCAAACCTACTACTGATATACATAGACCGAGCGTACCATATTTAGACAAAACTTACTATATATTGACCAAACTTATTAAATACAGACCCACCTTACTATATATAGTCCAAATTGTATATTGACTAAACTTGATATATAGTCAATACTAACAATTCAGTGTGATCAGAACGTTCGAGTGGTTTTGGGTTTGGAAAACTTTACGTTACTACATATTTATTGCTGAAAGTATATATCGTTATTTGTATATTCGCGTATTTCTTTCTCAAAGTCCGGATATTGTTTTCCAATATAAAATCGAAACTCATTCAATATCACCTCGTCGTATTCGGAACTGCACAGTACATGTGGATGTCAGCTAAACTATAACAAGGTTAACTTGTTGCCTACTCCGATGACGTACTGACGAGATCCTACAGAAGTCACCAACCCATACGGGGAAGACTTGACCTGACAATAAACAGAGTACAAAGAGTACAAGCTAACGTTCAGTTTGAAAAGCTCCGTTTCGGGGACGTAAAACATGGCAAAACACAGATGCTATTTTTAAAAAAAGGTGACTCGTACAAAGAAGGATTAGGATACTCGCTATAAGCCACGGAATCAATATACACTCTTTATATATACATATATTCAAGCTGCATATTTATTCTTTCTTGAGTCAATTAAATAAGGATGGGTTTGTGAAAAAAAAAAGACAAAATAACTAAACCAGGGCACATTAAACGGAAACTTCATACGCCCGTCGAATAAGCTTGAAACTGCCGCAAAAAAAGGATAGTGCTCTCTCCCGCTGACTTCCCTTACTAGTAATGAGAATAACCTTTCAAAAAACACATTTTCGTAGATGCTACACACATGCTGTTGATACAACAGATGAAGGAATATTAACATAATACAAAATGTAGCTGATTTAGTATCTGTATTATGCTTGTAAATGTACATAGAGAAATGTGCATCAAAGTTTGTGTTAAACCTTGAAATACGAATTCTACAGCAGTCAGCCTCTGATATGATACCTACACAATTAGGATACGACAATAGACAATAACTGTTTCATTGTCTTTTAACTATTGTTCTTACACTACTTTCACCTATGAACTTTTAATTTGACTTGTATTATGATATATGTGGCATATTGACGTACCTGAAGCAGCACCCTTTGTAATGAATGTTCGCGAATTCTTACCGTTCTGTCACGTGACACTTCCACCTGTAATACATACCAATAGCTTTAATTGTAGTTCTGATTTGTATGACTGTTAAATGTAGTTAGGCTGGTTAAAACAAATGGACGATGAACAGAAAACATTTTCCATAATTGTCTAAAAAGAATTAAGTTATGTTAGCAGTGTACAAACGTCAATACATTTAATAAGATCATAGACAGTAACGTTAACCCATTCGTACATTTTGTATGTCTCATTTCTGGAAAACAGACGCCTGTTTTTTTTTATGTGCACAAGATACAAATGAACTGTTAATGTGGGATATAATTCAGTTGAAAATTGTAATTAACAGACATAATACATGGACCATAATATACACAATTACATATTTACGATTGAATTAAAGGCGTCAATTAAGATTTATCTGTAATACAAACATACAGCTACACCTTTACGATAGAAAGGCCTCCGTGATTGCTGCACCTATCGTTTGGTCCATGGGGTGTTCTACAACATCATCGTGCTGTAAAAAACTGCTAACAACGAATCGTCTGGTATGTTTATTATGCAACATGGTCCAGCAAAAAGAGATGTCTGATATTGAATGCTACGAAATGTCTTTTAATCGTTTCAAAGGTATATGATTATACAATATTCCAATGTGTTACCATATCTCTAGTTGGTTCATGATGAATTACATCAGTTTACATGCATATAAATGTACCTGTGAAGCCCAATGATTATCCAGTCTATTTCACACTATCCCGTGGCTTTAGGACCCGGCTTGTTTCCTGATGTATTTCGATTGCTTCTCTCATTCGTTCTCGTCCATACTCGGGAAGTAAACTGTACATTTGATATCAAATTAAAAATCATCAAATATCCCCGTTTAGTTGGCCCATAGATCTTTGGTTTGACCGAATAAACACTAAAGCAATGATGGGGGGGGGGGGGGGGGGGGGGATTACACCAGGGGTTTATATAGCGATATGTGTCGGGCATAAAACGTTTACGAGGAGTACCAAGGAAATCAACGAAAAAAAAATCCCCATAAAAGTAATAATTCTACACTGATTTTTCTCAAATCATCGAGATATATGTAACTTAACCATCTACCCATGTACCTATCCCTGCCTCTATTTATCTCGATGTGGTGTCATTGACCCAATGACTGCGACATAACGAGGATCTGTTTATATAGTTTATGGGTCGAGTATTTCCAGTATACAGTAAGCCTTAATAGGACGATGTCGTTTCTTAATGGTTTAATCGATGGGTTCCTATTCACAGAAACAGCGCTCGTTAAGGGTTGTAAATGGTTACATATATTCTAGTAATTTGCTGTCCAATTGTAGAAGAAGATATGTCTTAATGACCAACCTAGCATCATCAGAGCTGCAAAAAATCGATTTCCGTACAATCAGTTTGACGTTACGTAACCACAATCTAGGAACCCTAATGTTGCTCAAAAACATTACGGTAATTTATTTCATCTGGTAAGCGGACGCCCGGAGCTGGAGTTAGATTGAGGTAATAGGTCATGCTATTTATATGTGTGTGGGACTGCGTTGTAGGTTTACTTTTACAAGAAGTCAAATTTTCAAATCGTATTCTATAACGTATGTGTAAAAATTACCGATGTATTGTTGGGTCTTTGAAGGACGTCACTCAGAATCCGAGGATATACGTTTTTACGTTTAACAATTTCAGAAATATCAAAGCTAATTTTGTTAGAATATATGTACGGGAAAGCTTGCGAAGTGTGATACAGTCGAGTCGGGATGTTTCAGTGGCTGTGTTGGTTTTTCATTAATCTTAAATACACGACTTAACGGTGGCTGTTTTGCGGTAAGAGGATCCCTGATGGATATACACCAGTCTACTATCTTAATGTCAGAGTAATGTTGGTCTAGCATATAAAACGAGTTCTCGACTTCATGGTGTAAAAATGACATAATATTGAAGAAAAAGTTTGTTTATAATCTAGAATAAATCTTTGTAGCATTCGATGACAACAAGTACGTATGTGATAATTATATATACCGTATTCAGTGCATCTTTAATTCAAATGTGAAACATATATCTATAATTAAACTACGCCGGTTAACGGTTTATATAAAGGTTTCCGAGGGTTCTATTTCCATATGTTGAACTGTTGTCGCCTTTTATGTGATTGTTTTCACCATGACGTAGGCTCCGAAATAGGTACCGATAACCAAAACACAGACGTCAATAAGGATTAAATAGCTGTGTAATTAATGTTTATGTTGGATAGCTGACAAGACATTGTCATTTTTATTACAGAAAAAAAAAACGCGTAAATTGTTAGTACATTTCAATAGCTAAAGCTTACTGGTTTATATTTAACTATGCGTTCAAGATATTTCGGTAAGCGCACATTGAAAATTATCTCAAAAATGAAATTTTTCATGTATTTACTACCGTGTTTCATATCAAACTGAAGGTTGGTTAGGTTGACTCAGTTTAGCGTCCTTTCCACATATCAGGACTAGTATGTACGTTTTGCAGATCTGTATGAGGCGGTATGTTAGTGTACATGTGTTTGCCTACTTCCGATAGCGCAGATCTGATGCCGACAACAGAGTGGTCAAATTTAGGGACAACAAAATGGAACAACAGATCTTATATCTACTAGTGCTGGTTAAGGCTCGGTAGACGTGAACGAAAAACACGGAATACGCTTGTAGGTTACAAAATCATAATTCAAGTCAGCTATTTGAATAAATGACTCTTTTTTTAGACTAATTCCCCATAATAACAGTAGTTCCTGAATGATACAGTCAGTGAAATACAAGCATAATGTCCAATACAGCCGTCAACGTGTGAGGATAACAAGAGCACATTGTTTAGAGTATCTTCAGTGAAATGTGTTTCTCTTTTGTATAATCGATGCAAACAAAAATATGTTTAAATCAAAATCAATATGATGAAAAAAAATTGCTGAGTACCAAATATTTTTGACGAGTGTTAGGAACAACATACCAGGTTTTTTTATTTGTGCTTCACATGTACACTTTTGAAAAATGTAGTCTGGCCCCAGTTTCAAAAACATTCCTTATCTTAATTAAATATCCTCACTTCAAATTAACGTAAAGACAGCATTACTGAAGTTTGAAAAATGTGTTTGTTTTACATGATTTTGATAATGCAAAGAAACAATTCAAGTCCCTTAAGTTCGGGAACGGTAATGAAGTACAGTAAAACCACGATATAAGGTTCCTTGTTTATATGCAGTAAAACCTCGATATAATGTCCCTAGTTTATATGCAGTAAAACCTCGATATAATGTCCCTAGTTTATATACAGTGAAACTACAGTACAACTTCGATGTAATGTCCCTAGTTTATATACAGTAAAACCTCCATATCATGTCCCTAGTTTATATAAAGTAAAACCTCCATATAATATCCCTAGTTTATATACAGTAAAACTTCGATATAATGTCCCTAGTTTATATACAGTAAAACCTCCATATAATGTCCCTAGTTCATATAGAGTAAAGCTTCGATATAATGTCCCTAGTTTATATTCAGTAAAACCTCGATATAATGTCCCTAGTTTATATACAGTAAAACCTCGATATAATGTCCCTAGTTTATATGCAGTAAAACCTCGATATAATGTCCCTAGTTTATATACAGTAAAACCTCCATATCATGTCCCGTGTTTATATACAGTAAAACTTCGATATAATGTCCCGTGTTTATATACAGTAAAACCTCGATATATTGTCCCTAGTTTATATACAGTAAAACTTCGATATATTGCCCCTCGTCTCATTTGCCACCTCGTTTACAACCAACAAATTGCAATGTCCCGGTATACTGTTTTCTCAAGAATTCCTTTCTACATTTCCCTCAAATAATCGCCAAACCTTTTATAACGCAAGAATGTCTCTGGACATATGCTGGAAGTATAACAAGGTTTTACTGTATTCGATTGGTATTACTTGCAATATGTCATCTCTATACAATTCGCTTGCATCTTCGAAGACCTAGTTATCATGATTATTTGGGGTTTGTCCTCCCGACATCTAAAGTTAATGAAGACGAGACATATACATGTAACCGTAGTGCTAGTCTCTCTTCTAAACATTAGCCATTCGACAAATTGCTTTGAATCATTAACCAGATTCATGCAAATGTCAGTGCGTATTTCTAAAGAATGGAATTATTTGTAATAAAATAAAATCAGCGCACACATCTGTAACCATGATTTTGTTCCGAATGTCACGATATAGGTCAAATTATGTAAGTGTCTTAGCATGGTTCCAGACTGTCTTCCGTCCACCAAATAACAGAAATATTGACTCGTGGACAAAATCAGTCATGTCCAGTTTATACAATGTTCTGGAGATAACGTTACGTCTGCATTAAATCGTTATCGATCAGACAACGTCAACTGATCATTGGAATAAATTATATCAAAGGAAGTCACATTTGGTAAGCTAGAGTTAATTACAGCTCTAAATCCCCGCTGACTTTCTGGGCTCACTCCATCTCTGAACCACCCCTTCTCTTGCTGACGTGCATGGATGTTTCCATTTATGAATCCTTCGATAAATCTAAAACTGGTGTCACCACTGAAACTCCGGTAATTTGAAGGGATGGTTCAATCTCTGATTCACATACTGACTTCGGATATGATACTTACTTCAGCTTCAGCCCAGAGACGTCCATCCAGTCGTAAGAATCAGGCCACATACACCTGGGAATGCTCATGAAATCGTGCCCATGCCCAAACATGGGTTCTGTGCTCAAACCAAATTTCTTGTAAGTATAAACACTGAAAACAATAATCGGATTTAAATCTCTCCAAAATGCTTCCAAATAATAGATCAAATGTGAAAATGTTATCAATTTTATAACCTGAACAAGAAGTCAATGTATTATTTTGAGACAAACCATAAGGTGAGATGAATATTATCAGTATTATTAATATTGCACGTCCCTCTCCCGAAGACGACGAAGCGCCTTAATTGCAAGTCACTCTGCCAAAGACGTCTGGGTTGCCCTTATTCGCAGGTCACTCTGCCAAAAAAAGACTCGAGTGTCTTAATTTGCAAGTCTCTCCGAAAAAAGTAGTTGCGTCTGAATTAGCAGGTCCCTCTGCAGACGGCTGCAGTGTCTTAATTTCCAGATCCCTTTACCAAAGACAACATCGATGGCGTCGTCACGAATAGGCAAGATATGAAATTACAAATAACCATGTCAATAATATAAGAGGAGGAAACGCCCTAGAGCTGCACGTGACACGTGAAAGACACAGCTTCTGTCGTTTTAATCAGACACGTCCACGTCAAACCCACCTGATTGTATTGACATGGCGTCAGACCACATGCAGAGGTTTCTAACTCAGATGTTAAAACAAGGCATTCATAGAAATACCAATCCAGTTATCACGAGGTATTATGTTATACAATGTAACGTTCTGACATCGACTAAGATCTAATTATCGACCTGGTCACCATTTCTGTATAGAAAATAGACTTTCACACCAGCAAAAGACACCATTTTATTATTTTATGTCATTTCTGGTTATATTTACCATAAACGTCAATTCAAATCCGTGAAAGATTTAGTGACTTACGAGAGCAGTCGAATTGGCTGTGCGGTGTTTATCACATGACAATCGAATTGTTATGAGGTTGATAGATTTTTCATTATTTCTTGTTGAAAATGTGATTGTTTGCGGTAACAGGAATTGCCATTAAGGTCTTATAAGAGTATTGATAAACGGAAATAGGAAATACATCCCTAGTTGAAAATCCAATGTAGGGAGACATTATCACAAATTCCGCATATACTAATGAGTCTAGAGTTGTGATGAATATTGTAGGTTTATTATTGACAGAACCGTGTGTTCTCTCAATATTAAAGTATTTTAAAGCAATCCGTGCATTATTTCAGGTTTTTTTTTATCAATGAGTCACATGTGTGCATTTTACTGTACTTCAGGAAACCAGCTACCTATTTCACTACTTTTTTCATAGGTGTGTATGTTTTTTTTATAACATGGCCATTTTTAATCGTTTATAGATACTTTATTTTACACAATTTCAACATTTATTAAATTGATATACATTAATGCAATACTAATCTTTGGCAGTATCATTTTTATTGACATTATTTTGCAAAGAATTGTGTCTTTCATTTGTTTTCTTCAAAATTCACTCCTTTTTACATAGATTTCCATTTAAAATCCTTAAAATTTTCTTTACTTCAAAGCAATATAACTACACAATTTGAAGAAATTCTTCTAAGAAATGGTGACACAATCCTTAAGGTGCCTAAGGAACGACAAGAATTATAAAAATAAATATCAAAAGAAACCTGGCCACGGCTTTAGCAAGCTAAGAAAATGAGACACTTGGACTGAACAATTTCTGTGACAGCTTATTCTACAGTCAAATATGGTTATGTTAAATGTATCCTAGAACACTTGCACGCTTTCTTGCATTTTAAGCATACACTATATAAATATATATCTATATATTTTTCCTGATTTATACAATGTGTTGCGTTTAATATAAAAGAACTTCCAGTTATTTCTCTTCCCGAGGATAACTACGAACTAATTATCTAGAGTTTGGCTGCAGCGAAAAAAATAACTTTCACATCAAGTCAGAGAAAATCATTAACCACTAAGGAAAATAGATGTACATATGTATGTACTTGTTCCGCGGTTTTTTTCAATGTGAAGAAGAAACGTTTTTTTATGCCCCACTGTCGTAACTCGAAATTGTACGATACTCGATATTTCGAGGTACAGGTACTTACTCGACATTTTGACTGAAAAACTCGAACTTTCTCTTATAACATTAACAATGTTTCTCGAAATTTCGGGTAAGTCAAAATATCACGTTTATTGGTCGAAGTTTAAGTTATAACGTCTAATTTGCGAGCTTATAAGTCAAAATATTTTATCAGAATCATTGAATTAATTCACTATTATCGAAAGGGAATTTATCGATAAAAATAGTTATATCTATATTAAAATTACATCTGCAAGCAAGTGTTTTTAATTGTAAATTCGCAAAGCAATCTTTGATCTGTTAAGAACTAAAACAACGTTTGATTGTGATAAAATCATCTTACATTGTTATTAGAGTCAAAAAAACATTGTTTGCGCAAATTAAAGTTCAATTCCGAAATGAAAACGAAATGTAAATACAACGCATAAATAGTTTTCAAATCAAATAATAAAGTTAATGCAAGAACTTATCTTTTAGTTCTCAAGCTTGAACGAAATCAAATGATAATATACCGGGTTTTTTAATTCGACATGAAACGGAAGACTAGAAAGTTCGACAAGCAATCTCATAATCATCATTATCTTCTTTTCCAAATCAATTGAAAAATAACCGCGGAAAGTACCTCTTGAAAGGTTAGCGTTGATATGATGTTTTTTAACAGAATTCAGAATCATAGTAAAGTTTCCTTTCGTGGCTGTCGCGTGCACCGTTTGTCCATTTTTATATAATGAGTTGATCAGGCCGTCGTTAGCACTGGTGCGGAATCAGATTAGGAACCTGAAGAATTAATCTCCAGGCCTAATTAATTGCATTCTCGGTTGAACACTTCTGAAAATACCAAAGTACGGGAACCATTCTTGCTGCTGCTTTCCCAGACATACACTAACAAGGGAAAACGCGAATATTGTTCTGGAGCGCGCGCGGAAATTCGTGTCACGGGGTTGACTCCGTGTCATGGAGGTTAGCTTGATACACTAAATCCACGCACGATTTTCCTGACGTTTATTGAGTTTCTCTCTCGTTTGGAAATAATTTGGCCATTTATCACTTGGAAGTGTAATCTGCCTAATGTCTTAACCGTGTCATCCCAATGACAAGCGCGGGTACAGAGTCGCCGACATCTTTATATCCAAGTCGGTCAGACGCTTGTCTTTAAGCGGGCAGCCTCACGAAAACTACGCGTACCTCATCAGCAATGTAAAGTCTCAACTACGTTGTTACTATAGAGATTCGCTGTCTCACTGACCGATAATCCCTAGGACAGGACCGAGGTAAGACAATGCACGTGCAGAACAGCGATATGTTTTGATAACGTGTTAAATCAGTCTGACGAAGTGACGAGTAATCCAAAAATGTCACGAATAAATTATTTGACCAAACAAACGATCAAGACAAGTCTTATTGATGATGACGAAATGTGTTGTCTGTGTGGTACGGAACATGCTACATGTACAAACATGTATGTCTCTTTTTTGTGGTGGGGGGGTATTAAAGGGGGGAGAAAATGTGAATATATCGCATTTATGAAGAAATTCCGTGTCTCATCTTGATTTTGTAAGTAGAGTTAGTGATTTTTTGTTAATTGTAAGACCGCGGTCCACAAAGCATTTCAGTATAGGTTCTACTAAAGGAAACGCCCTTATTTGATTACTTACAGAAATAAAACATTTTTACATATTACATTTTTTTTAAACAGAGGAGTTTGCTCGAGATTTGATCTTTACAGGGTTTACAACTATCAACGAGAACTTTGTGGTTAGCTGGAAAACACTTTATCTTCCTCCTCCCCCTCTTCCTCTTCTACTTCTTCTTCTTCTTCTTCTTCTTCTTCTTCTTCTTCTTCTTCTTCTTCTTCTTCTTCTCAATAATGACAAGTCTTAAAAATTGAGGTTTTTAATACAGGGTGTACCATACGCTGGTTAAAAGTAGTCGAACAGATTTTTGTATAATTTCATGCTGTAAAAAAATGAACACAGATTAAAAGGTTTACAGCAAGTTTTGGAGAGTCCTTTACGATAGCGGCTGATCGAAATCCATCCACAGTATTGGCCGAGACAATAGAGACAGGTAGAAAACTGTCCGCGGGGGAAAAGAGCACTTTACGAGTCTTTAGAAGTTGTATCTGTCTATAAGAAAACGGATTTTAGCTGGAGCGAATGACTTTTGAACCAAAATATCAGATGGAACAGCAAATAGTTTTGTTGATGAATATCTTTGTAGAAAGGACCTAATGTGACCTGAAATTTTAAGAAATAATTTCAATAATGACAACATCACATCTTTCATGACACAATATGACTCCAATAAGTCATGCGTTCGCGTCGAAAGACATGTCACTTCATTTCGCCAAAGATATTGCACACAAACCAACCATGTCATTAAATCAATAGGAAAAGACCATGCTTTGTTTTGATAAAATACGTATTTTTCTTTCAAAGAACTGAACTAATAGTTTGATTAGAGCCCAAAATTCAGAAACACACTTCATTCGTGTACAACAAACGGGTTTTTTCTTGAAGCTTTCTATGAGATCAGGACGTAGCTAGCCCTTTTTGGAGTGGATTTATTTAGGAGCGGGTCCAGGTCAGAGTTTTGGTAGGGCGACAATGAGTGCAATTCGTAGTAAAAAAAAAAAAAAAAATGGGGGGGGGGGGTCTGTTTAAAAAATTGGTGGTTTCACCGGCGTACCAGCGTATGGACAGCTTTATGCCTGGAGGTCACAGAAGCGTGATCTGTTTTCTGCTGCCACGTGACGTACTCTAACTCCAACTTCCGGTGCCGGAGTGCGCTGACGACCCAGGCTGTCGTGTCACCCGGGTCGCCGGCATTACCTCTCCCAGTCTATTTCCGTTCTAGGTTAAAGAACGGTTGATGTATCTTTGTAGAAAATAGGTATGTGGCATAAACCAACTCTCAATTATTTCTTGTCTGATAAGAATCTGTTTGGAAAGAAAACTTTCAATTCTATCATTTATCTGAAATATATTCACTTGCAAGCTTCTGTCTTATACCAGTACACGTCGCTTAAGGAACTCGTGTTCTTGATCTAGTTTTTACAGTGTACTTTCTAAAATGACTAATTATCCAAAGACGATAGGTCAAACTTTATATAAAACAGAGTCTCGAGAAACCTTTATTCACCTCTAACTTACCAGAAAACCATCTCCGTCAAAAAAATGTACACTGTATGTTCCATGTCGGAATGAAAAACGGCTACAAACTGCAAAAACGCAACAGCATCGACAGGAACTGACATTGTACGCAAACTTGCACAACCAATTATAACTGATGTTAATCAACCTATCAGAGAGCGCTTCTTACGGAAGTAGTTTCAACTAGGAAGTTTGTAATGATAATTAGTGACGTCATTAATGTACTCGTAACAAGCATCGGATTCTTAGGACTTAGGACACAATCGCGGCATCAATATAGCTGTGTTGGTTACACCAGCAATTCCGTCTAGGGGGAATGTTTATATAAACATTACGCGAACAAAATATGTCCGGGCATACAACATCTTAGCCTCGGTAGACCTTTATTTGTATTAACAAAGGGACACAACACTTGGTAGTTCAAATGTCTGTAACGGTATTGATTGTTTTCTTTACTCCCTTACCTATAAATCATCAGATATACTTGGCCTGACAAACGCCTTCTCCATTACAATAACACTTACATATCAGTACATACACTTTAGTTTGATTTTAATGGCTCAGAAATAGTGCCTTCTTAAGCTGTAGAGTGGCTTACACGACCGACGACCTCTTTTAATGACTGTAAATGCAATTGCAAGTCAGCAGGGACAAAAAACAATTTGTTTGATCAAAATAAAAATTGAATCAAAAGTGAAATTTAAAGTGGGATCAAAGTCAAAATACATTGAAATGATGGTTAAATGAAATAAAACTTACAAATAAAATGAATTTATAGTTTAAACGAAATGATGTTCAAAATAGACATTTAATTTAAAATGAAATAATTCAAAAGAAATAATAGTTTAAATGCATGTATAAGGTAAAATTTTAATGAGTATGAAACTAAACATAAACTTATGATTATATTCTGTATAAATTACTAGCAAAACCTGAAGTTCTTACATCATTTTTTGAATGAAGTCGATCGCAATTCTAGCTGTTTATTACCTCGCACGTAAAGAAGTTCGTTTTGTGGCCTCGCTAAATCCTGGCACGCCAGTGATCAGAAATATAACACCGACATTAGCCATCGCTTGTGTACATATACGATCGAGCTTTTCTCGGGGTTTCGACATGTGATTATACCTAAATCCCACGAGATATGTAATCATCTTCCAATCAAATGCCACTTTTCGTCTGACATTGATGACAAGCTAATTTGCATTTCAGTCATGAAACTAGCAAGTGTGGGAGTGGACATGCGTGAACACAAGTTGACTTAATTATTGGATTCCGTGTGTGCCCTCCAATGCGTGATTGTGTTTAGTAAACTGACATGCTTAGCAGAAAACCGTGTAAGGCAAGATGTCACCATATTATGTGCGCATGCCTAACCTCAATATGAACACCGCCAAGAGAGGTAGCTCTTACACTGGTCCTTTTGTCCGATTCCGTATATACCTTAAAGGACTCACACAGATAATGTATTTACTATATGTTATAACTAAGCTTTTGAGCTAATGACGTTTATATTTTCTAGTTCAAAACTGGTGACAACTGTTTGATTCACAAAAACATACTTGACAAAGGCTTCAAA
>NW_018408891.1:621632-624895 GCF_002113885.1 Mizuhopecten yessoensis | reverse complement strand
CCCCCCCCCGACTTTTCACCCCATATCAATCCGCAATCACATATCAAAATCTACTAAAACTATATGTTTTTCAAAAGTTCAATATCTGTAGATTTCATTCAATGTAAAATATGTCAACAATTACCTATTTAAACTACTCAGAGGCACTGTATTTAACCGGAACAAATTTAGGTAGGGAATACAATCGTACGAAACACTTGCTGATTGGCTGATTTAGTTGTGCGAGTCCTTGAAACACAGTTTAGACCTAGATCAATCTTTTTGAAAAACCTGCCATCGTTTTACAAAAAAAAAACACTCATAATTCCTCATACATTTTAAAATTATTTAGAAAATTGACTTAATCAGTTTATTTTCCTTATTAGGGAATACATCCGGCCATGGCTTACTGTACTTTTCGGTCCTATATCATGGTTATACTCTCTCCTATAGAGTTTTTAATAAAGACGGGTGGAGCAGAGTTGAAAGTTGTAGAAAAGCGCAAATTTGCGACAGTATAATCACAATACTCCTACGCTAATTTTAACCCACAGTAAAGGTATTCCCCCTGTTATTCATAATTTAGATAAACCTTCGTTGGGTTTTTTTAGAAATCCGGGTCACTATTAGTGACGTAAGTGACATCCAAAGTGAGGCGGAATTATACGGACGTTTCGTTGTCAGGCAATCGTTCTCGACGTCATTATTATACGGACGTTTCGTTGTCAGGCAATCGTTCTCGACGTCATTATTATATGGACGTTTAGTTGTCAGGCAATCGTTCTCGACGTCATTATTATACGGACGTTTCGTTGTCAGGCAATCGTTCTCGACGTCATTATTATACGGACGTTTCGTTGTCAGGCAATCGTTCTCGACGTCATTAAAATTAATTTCATTCTGGTCAGGGTGTCTCGGGGTCAGAAACACCATTAACAATCACCATCCTTGCTTCATATGCAAATGATATTTTTGCGAGCAATATATTCTCGTTGTACGGTCGCAAAGTATACATGTTGACCAATTACATGCGATGTTACACTACGACTGAATAAGAACGAACACACCTAGGTCGATAATGAATCATGAACTTTTGTGCAAATTGAGTTCAACGAAATGTCACAATGGATGTCAAACGCCAATGATATCACGAGGGGTCAAAAGGTTAAGTAAATCATACCCTATTTTCCTCTTAAAGTCAGAGAAATTCAATGTTATTGCATATTTCATGTTTCATTTGAAATCTTATTTATACTCGTGAAGATTGTTTCTCCTTCTTTCTCGATTTATAAATCAGATATGTTGATATTTGGTCTGTTGCCTCTGATCATCGGCGGTATTTTGTCAGTGTCAGCCATTGTATGGCGAGAGAAAGTGCGACTGAGTACCGATTGGGAAGTTTTATTATTATAAATTGAGGATGAAAAACGATTGTTATGCAGAGCACACTTGTCAGTATTGGTTTGTACGGAAAGGTCGCTGGTTCATTCACATAAAAGAAGAACCCCAATGATTTTCTGCAATACATCATGCAAATATATTCTTAAGAGAGATACAGGTTGACGTAGACTATTGGGAGTATGGTTGCCGTCATGATCTAAATGGGAAATATCCTATTTCCAACGCGAGAAGATCACTATCGATTTTTAAGATTTTCTTTTACATGTGTATCAAGAAATTGTTTATTTATTTATATATTTTAGTAATTCAAAATAAATAATTTCCTCTTTTTAAAAACATTTGATTGCATTAGAATATTATGTGGGACCTATATACAAGTATACCCCAAGTGAGTCATCAAGGAATGTCAAAGTTTAACACCATGTGGAATTCCTCCAAGACTCCTGAATGTTAATCCTACATTGACGGGGTGCATTCGTTACCTGTAGGTGCATGTATGACAGGTACATTATTACTCTCCTACACATACAATACATGAACACGTATATTCTAGGTGATAACACCATCAAGTCGGCATGACCGAGCTTTTTTAAGTTAGCTGTTCGATGAAAGAAGAACCAATATATGTATCTCAACAATCCATCATGATATATTTGAATGTATTTATGAACCTTTTAGTTACACGATTGTCATAGTGTACAGTGTATACACGTATTCCTCCTCTATACAAGTGTAATATTGTACCTGCATGGTTCGATTATATTTATCACATGATAGGGAAATAAAATATCAATTTACCTCACGCGCTCGAGTTTCCCCAGTCATATTTCCGTTATTCGGAACCTCTCTAGAAAAATAAGCAGGACGCACCTCACATGAGTTCAAGTGACTAAAGCAGACATCAACTATCGCGCGATAGCCTTATCAACCTTTATTGGTGTGTTATTGGTCTATTTCGGTGAAATTATATATTCATCGCCTTAGCGGCTGGGAAACAGTTCTCTCTATTTCCCTCGATTAATCATTGCTTTACGCTGTTTTTGCCGCCGTAAAACCATGATTAATCGCGAAATTAAATAGTTGTGTTTTCTTGCCACGAAGAAGTAGTGTTACCCTGTTCCGGTATAAATGCATGTTCGCATCTGATCGGCTAAATGCATCACATAAGTTTAATGATGAGATCATACATTATGGCTCGAACTTGTGTCAGAATGCAAGTATCTGATTGGTACATATACTTCCCGAAATATCCGTAAAAAATATTATTTGCGTTTTCCAAATATTTAGATTTCTCCTACATGCAAGGACCAGAACTGTATAATACAAAAAGACCTCTTTGTTGCGTATTATAACACTACACTTGAACAATGCATGGATATGCTGAACGTGGATTTAGAGCTTCTTTTCCAGGGTTCGTGTACAATGCATGGAGATACAGAACGTGGATTTAGAGCTACTCTCCCAGGGTTCGTGTACAGTGTATGGAGATACTGAACTTGGATTTAGAGCTACTCTCCCAGGGTTCGTGTACAGTGTATGGATATGCTGAACGTGGATTTAGAGCTACTCTCCCAGGGTTCGTGTACAGTGTATGGAGATACTGAACTTGGATTTAGAGCTACTCTCCAAGGGTTCGTGTACAGTGTATGGAGATGCTGAACGTGGATTTAGAGCTACTCTCCCAGGGTTCGTGTACAGTGTATCGAGATGCTGAACGTGGATTTAGAGCTGCCCTCCCAGGGTTCGTGTACAGTGTATGGAGATGCTGAACGTGGATTTAGAGCTACTCCCCCAGGGTTCGTGTACAGTGTATGGAGATGCTGAACGTGGATTTAGAGCTGCTCTCCCAGGGTTCGTGTACAGTGTATGGAGATGCTGAACGT
>NW_018408891.1:584192-620608 GCF_002113885.1 Mizuhopecten yessoensis | reverse complement strand
TATGAAGATGCTGAACGTGGATTTAGAGCTACTCTCCCAGGGTTCGTGTACAGTGTATGGAGATGCTGAACGCAGATTTAGAGCTACTCTCCAAGGGTTCGTGTACAGTATATGGAGATGCTGAACGTTGATTTAGAGCTACTCTCCCAGGGTTCGTGTACAGTGTATGAAGATGCTGAACGTGGATTAAGAGCTACTCTCCTAAGGTTCGTGTACAGTATATGGAGATGCTGAACGTGGATTTAGAGCTACTCTCCCAGGGTTCCTGTACAGTGTATGAAGATGCTGAACGTGGACTTAGAGCTACTCTCCCAGGGTTCGTCTACAGTGTATGGAGATGCTGAACCTGGATTTAGAGCTACTCTCCTACGGTTCGGGTACAGAGTATGGAGATGCTGAACGTTGATTTCGAGCTACTCTCCCAGGGTTAGTGTACAGTGTATGAAGATGCTGAACGTGGATTTAGAGCTACTCTCCTAAGGTTCGTGTACAGTGTATGTAGATGCTGAACGTGGATTTAGAGCTACTCTCCTAAGGTTCGTGTACAGTGTATGGAGATGCAGAACGTGGATTTAGAGCTACTCTCCCAGGGTTCGTGTACAGTGTATGCAGATGCTGAACATGGATTTAGAGCTACTCTCTCAGGGTTCGTGTACAGTGTATGGAGATGCTGAACGTGGATTTAGAGCTAATCTTCCAGAGTTCGTGTACAGTGTATGGAGATGCTGAACGTGGATTTAGAGCTACTTTCCTAGGGTTCGTGTACAGTGTATGGCGACACTGAAATAAGATTTAGAGCTACTCTCCTAGAGTTAGTGTACAGTGTATGGAGATGCTGAACGTGGATTTAGAGCTACTCTCCTAAGGTTCGTGTACAGTGTATCGAGATGCTGAACGTGGATTTAGAGCTACTCTCCCAGGGTTCGTGTACAGTGTATGCAGATGCTGAACGTGGATTTAGAGTTTCTCTTCCAGGGTTCGTGTGCAATATATGGTGACACTGAAATAATATTTAGAGCTTCTCTACTAGGGTTCGTGTACTACTCGCGTTCGTGACAATATATGGCCACACTGAACGTGGAATTAGAGCTACTTTCCTAGGGTTCGTGTACAGTGTATGGCGACACTGAAATAAGATTTAGAGCTACTCTAATAGGGCTCGTGTACAATGTATGACTATGCTGAACGTGGATTTAAAGCTACTCTCTCCGGGTTCGTGACAATGTTCGCCGTTATTTGTTGTGTAATGCCAAACGTTTTTGACGGCTGCTTTTTACGTTTCCATAAGTGCTGCCAAGAAAGATCCGTTTGTCGCACACAAGATACCGTAATGATTAAAAGCAAGCTTCCGCAATCTCCTAAACTCAAATGTGTTTGCTTGAAAAGCAGTTTGAATCGCCATCATTAAACACACAAATTTTCTAATTCCAGAATCGCGTGCTGAAACAGGGTATGGCTGTACTTTTAATGGTCGACAAAACTGATAACGTGCTGTGTTACTTTACAAGTGGTGAGTCGTGTGATTCCCATCGCCAGCTTTCTATGACTGTTCCCAGTAACAAACTTGGTTTTCTCCCATTTTACGATGGTGTTCCTGTTCCATGTAACAATGGTGTTCCCGTTCTCTGTAACAAACGTGTTCCTGTTCTCTGTAGCAAACGTGTTCCTGTTCCCTGTAGCAAACGTGTCCCTGTTCTCTGTAGCAAACGTGTCCCTGTTCTCTGTAACAAACGTGTTCCTGTTCCCTGTAGCAAACGTGTCCCTGTTCTCTGTAGCAAACGTGTTCCTGTTCTCTGTAACAAACGTGTTCCTGTTCTCTGTAGCAAACGTGTCCCTGTTCTCTGTAGCAAACGTGTTCCTGTTCCCTGTAGCAAACGTGTCCCTGTTCTCTGTAGCAAACGTTTTCCTGTTCTCTGTAACAAACGTGTTCCTGTTCTCTGTAGCAAACGTGTTCCTGTTCTCTGTAGCAAACGTGTTCCTGTTCCCTGTAGCAAACGTGTCCCTGTTCTCTGTAGCAAACGTGTCCCTGTTCTCTGTAACAAACGTGTTCCTGTTCCCTGTAGCAAACGTGTCCCTGTTCTCTGTAGCAAACGTGTTCCTGTTCTCTGTAGCAAACGTGTTCCTGTTCTCTGTAGCAAACGTGTTCCTGTTCTTTGTAGCAAACGTGTTCATGTTCTCTGTAACAAACGTGTTCCTGTTCTCTGTAGCAAACGTGTCCCTGTTCTCTGTAGCAAACGTGTTCCTGTTCTCTGTGACAAACGTGTTTCTGTTCTTTGTAGCAAACGTGTTCCTGTTCTCTGTAGCAAACGTGTTCCTGTTTTCTGTAGCAAACGTGTCCCTGTTCTCTGCAGCAAACGTGTTGCCGTTCTCTGTAGCAAACGTGTTCCTGTTCTCTGCAACAAACGTGTTCCTGTTCTTCTTAGCAAACGTGTTCCTGTTCTTTGTAGCAAACGTGTTCCTGTTCTTTGTCACAAACGTGTTCCTGTTCTCTGTAGCAAACGTGTTCCTGTTTTCTGTAGAAAACGTGTTCCTGGTCCTAGTATCAATTGTATTCCTGTTCCCTGTAACAAACGTGTTCAAGTTCCCTGTAACAATAGTGTTCCTGATCTTAGTAACAATTATATTCCTGTTCCATGAAGCAATCGTGTTTCTCTTCCTTTAACAATCGTGTTTCTAGTCCAAGTAACAATGAGGTTCTTACTCAACATAACAATCTTGTTCCAGGTAATAATCAGGCTACTTTCCTTTAACAGGGCTCTTCGTCAACGTCACAATCAGGTTCCTACTCAAACTAACAATCAAGTTTGTGTTCCCCATTATTAATACGAATTTTGTTCTACGTTACAATCGGGTCCTGCTCCAAGTAACAAGCCGAGTCCTGGTCCATGAAACAATAGGACTGCTTTTCCAAGTAACCATCCGACTCCTGATCCTAGTAGCAACCTGGCTAGTTTTCTCAGTAACAATCCGATTCCCGTTCCCAGTAACAATCAGGCCAAACTCCAATAAATAATCAGCCTCGTGTTCCGAATAACAATCAGACTCCAGTTCCCAGTAACAATCAGGCCAAACTACAATTCATAATCAGGCTCGTGTTCCGAATAAAAATCAGACTCCAGTTCCCATTAACAATGAGGCCAAAATCCAATTCATAATCAGGCTCGTGTTCCGAATAACAATCAGACTCCAGTTCCCAGTAACAATGAGGCCAAAATCCAATTCATAATCAGGCTCGTGTTCCGAAAAACTAGTAACAATCAGACTCCAGTCCCAGTAACAATCGCACTCCAATTCCCAGTAACAATCAAACTCCAGTTCCAAGTAACAATCAGACTCCAGTTCCAAGTAACAATCAGACTCCAGTTCCCAGTAACAATCAGACTCCAGGTCCCAGTAACAATCCGACTCTAGTTCTCAGTAACAATCAGACTCCAGTTCCTAGTAACAATCAGACTCCCGTTCCCGGTAACAATCAGACTCCAGTTCCCAGTAACAATCAGAGTCCAGTTCCTAGTAACAATCAGACTCCAGTCCCAGTAACAATCGCACTCCAGTTCCCAGTAACAATCAAACTCCAGTTCCAAGTAACAATCAGACTCCCGTTCCCAGTAACAATCAGACTCCAGTTCCCAGTAACAATCAGACTCCAGTTCCCAGTAACAATCAGACTCCGGTTCCCAGTAACAATCAGACTCTAGTTCCCAGTAACAATCAGCCTCCAGTTCGAAGTAACAATCAGACTCCAGTTCCTAGTAACAATCAGACTCCCGTTCCCGGTAACAATCAGACTCCAGTTCCCAGTAACAATCAGAGTCCAGTTCCTAGTAACAATCAGACTCCAGTTCCCAGTAACAATCAGACCCCCGTTCCCAGTAACAATCAGACTCTAGTTCCCAGTAACAATCCGACTCCAGTTCCTAGTAACAATCAGCCTCCAGTTCCCAGTAACAATCAGCCTCCAGTTCCCAGTAACAATCAGAGTACAGTTCCTAGTAACAATCCGACTCCAGTTCCTAGTAACAATCAGACTCCAGTTCCCAGTAACAATCAGAGTCAAGTTCCTAGTAACAATCCGACTCCAGTTCCTAGTAACAATCAGACTCCAGTTCCCAGTAGCAATCAGACTCCAGTTCCCAGTAACAATAAGGCTCCAGGTCCCAGTAACAATCAGACCCCAGTTCCCAGTAACAATCAGCCTTCAGTTCCAAGTAACAATCCGACTCCAGTTCCCAATAACAATCAGACTCCCGTCCCCAGTAACAATCAGACTCCAGTTCCCAGTATCAATCAGACTCCAGTTCCTAGTAACAATCAGACTCCCGTTCCCAGTACCAATCAGACTCTAGTTCCCAGTAACAATCAGCCTCCAGTTCCAAGTAACAATCAGACTCCAGTTCCTAGTAACAATCAGCCTCCAGTTCCCAGTAACAATCAGCCTCCCGTTCCCAGTACCAATCAGGCTCCAGTTCCCAGGAACAATCAGACTCCCGTTCCCAGTACCAATCAGGCTCCAGTTCCCAGGAACAATCAGACTCCCGTTCCCAGTACCAATCAGGCTCCAGTTCCCAGGAACAATCAGACTCCCGTTCCCAGTACCAATCAGGCTCCAGTTCCCAGGAACAATCAGACTCCCGTTCCCAGTACCAATCAGACTCCAGTTCCTAGTAACAATCAGACTCCCGTTCCCAGTAAGAATCCGACTCCAGTTCCCAGTAACAATCAGCCTCCAGTTCCAAGTAACAATCAGACTCCAGTTCCAAGTAACAATCAGACTCTAGTTCCCAGTAACAATCAGGCTCCAGTTCCCAATAACAATCAGGCTCCCGTTCCCAGTAACAATCAGACTCTAGTTCCCAATAACAATCAGACTCCCGTCCCCAGTAACAATCAGACTCCAGTTCCCAGTAGCAATCAGACTCCAGTTCCCAGTAACAATAAGGCTCCTGTACCCAGTAACAATCAGACTCCCGTTCCCAGTACCAATCAGACTCCAGTTCCCAGTAACAATAAGGCTCCTGTACCCAGTAACAATCAGACTCCCGTTCCCAGTAACAATCAGATTCCCGTTCCCAGTAACAATCAGGCTCCAGTTCCCTCAGTAACAATCCGATTCCCGTTCCCAGTAACAATCAGGCTCCAGTTCCCTCAGTAACAATCCGATTCCCGTTCCCAGTAACAATCAGGCTCCAGTTCCCAGTAACAATCAGGCTCCCGTTCCCAGTAACAATCAGGCTCCAGTTCCAGATATGAGTGATGACCCTATCGGTTAGTACGTATACTTCCTGATGTAAGTCGCGCAGATATGTAATTATCTTCTTCCTAAAATGGTAAGCTGTGACCAAATCGATTACTTACAATGTCGGCAGCAGACATACTTGTTGACCCTAGTTCATAAACGGTCATCGAGCCCTTCACAGTAAATGTACCGTATATAAATATAACTAACGGAATAGTCAAGAGATACATTAGTGATCCGCTCCTGATTTTATCAAACAAGAATGGACATAATTTAAAGTTGTACATGTCTTTTAATTATAAAACAATATTGACATCTCGGCCAAACTGATTTAGTAAAATATGACACAGTGAATTGCGCTTAACCCGTTTTGGCTGTACCCAGTCATGCGCGTAAGCAGTAACATCCGTATCTGAAATCATCAAATGTACTGTTTAGTTTATATTTATTATTAATGGTTCAAAATAATGAATGAATTATTTTTTAATGATATCAAGAACAGTTCACCTGCTTTTGCGTTAAAGGATCCTTGAAAATTATCGAATAATTAAACCCTAGCATATTGCCCTTATAAGCCACTAGATAGCACTACTGAGCTTCTAGAGCAATTTTTTACCTTGGATGGGGGGTGGAGGGCTAGATGACAAAATTTATATGCGCATTATTTACAATCCAGCAACGCGCCTGACCCTTATTATGAATAGATGTATCGAAAAGAATATGTGTTATTGCATTGTATTAGTCTCGTCCTGGTTAGATGTATAGGCGCCTTTTCGATATCAGACCCGCATGGCGCAACTATTGAATGGCGAACTTAATCATTTTATGTCTTAAAAAGAAAAACATGCTCAAAATACTGGCGCGGAATCTTGTCACTTTCGTATAAACCTGACATTACTGAGCTATATATCCAGCGTCTTGGTGGAAAAAATAACGATCACTACCAATTATAAAACAATTGAAACAAAAGTTCGCGTGATTCCTTAAGGAGATCCATCAATTATAATCTATAAGTGTCTCCTAGAATCCTGTCCATTACAACTATCAGACAATAAGGGTAATTATTACTTTAAAATCTTGCCTGCACCGTCGACCTATAAGCGACGTGGATCTAATGTTTCGCCTGTGATTATTTTCTTTGTTTTATCTAATTAAAGATTGCATAGACCAGTACGCCGAATCAAGTGAAACGGTATAAGTATTTGAAATGTAAAGGAAGGATGGAACAAATATTTCTACATGTTTTATTCATATTGGTAAGTATAGATTGCATAGAGGTCCACATAGCACATCCAGTGAAATGTTTTTGGCACAGTATGATGTGCGATGATGAAAACGATATGTACACCTTCTTCAGACTTGACTTTAAACATGTTTTATTAACCAAAATTGGAAAATAGGATTTGGCACAATTTATTACAACTTATGAAGTTATCACCTTTCAACAATAATTCAAAACAACAGATGATGATATAGATTGTCAATTACACTTCATAGTAGTATGAAGCGATTTTTTTAAAGTACAGTAACACATACAAATACACAAAAAAAACATATTTTAAAGTCAGGTTCATAATCGAAATATGTTAAATTTTTCCACTGGATCTAATAAAAGTTTGCACTTGTTTGAATGCATCACAATTTGTATCCAAAGCCAGATTTTCATTTCCAAACAGTAATAATCTCAACGTTAAATGTACATTTAAACAGAGACAGTATACGTCCCTGATTTAAATGATTTACAGTTTTTATTATTTCTAAGAGCATGTCGGTTTTCTCCCACCTTAGTGGGAAGTAGATGCGTTAGGTAGTTCGGGGTTTGTGCCTGCCTATCCAATTTGTAGATTAACTGAAGACAAATGACCAGTGAAGGATACATACCCTGTCTCCTCCATATACACATACACTACACACATGGAGGCACGTCCTTAAATGACCTTAGCAGTTAATAAATCGTTAAACAAAATTAAACCTAATTAAACCAAACTTGTACATACGATTTGCTGGTCATTTGTCGGAAATTAGCGGAGTACATACATAGACATCTCACTGGTTGTGCTACATGTTTATGAACCAGTATAAAAACAAAGGAGAGAATAGTTTTATTTGTAGATATGTAGATACTCGCCAATTGTTAACTTTGATATACCGCCCAATGATGAACAAAAGGAATCTAGTTCATCAACGTTGTAAAGTGTAGGTCACTAACAGATCTAGGTGAAATGTCATAGAAATATCAAAAAAGAAGATACATGTATACGAAAATTCAAAAGCGCCATCAAACGGGCGTGTTTCCGACTTTGTAAATTATAACGCCAATATTGCAAAACAAGCACAGCCCAAAATGACACGACTCTCTATATCTAATACCGTGAAAATACTACTGCTCCAAATAAAACGAAACCAAATATATTATTTCAGCAAAATAATAAGTACGGCTTTCTCCCATTTCATGAAAATTAATCAAGCTTGCTATTTATGCTATTTGAAGTGTTGGAAACTCGCCGGAAGCCTTATCGAATGATAATACACCAACAGGATGTTATTGTCATCCCTACCGACAGATGGCGCTGATTACCGTGCATAGTTAATAACGGACAGCGGATCGATATAACACAACGAATGTGATCAACTAACCGTATCGGTACAGTTCCCAATCACGAAACAAATCACCTGTGCTAAATAAACCGTGACAAACGGAACCGATTCATTTGTCATTTGGCCGGCGGGTTTAATTGTGACGTATCCGACTAATTATAATCATAATTAATTTATTACATTGTTATTGTACCAGATATTGACCACGTTCGTTACGTCACGCCGAAGTGGCTGAGCGTAAGTCTGGTCTAAGGGACTTGCGTACGGGTATAGTTCAAATGACAAACGCTGGGAAGCGTTGCATGCGCCCTTGGATACAGCCGGATCAGCTGTTGGAAATTACTTGTATAATTCTGTCTGTGATATAATGCTCAACTTCATTGACATATTGAAGTGTTCGTTAATTAATCATGTTCTATCAGACACATACATGTACGCCTCAGGTTATACTTAATCCTAGTATTCAGACGGCCATTAGCTCTGGTGTCCCCATGGATCACGTGAACAACTGTGTTTTCGTGAAATTATCATACACAGTGTATTTCTCTATATAGAACTTCACCAGTCCAGAGTAAAAGTTTACTAACATCGGAAACCTTTTTTTACAATATACTTCGTTAAATATTCAAAAAATGTATAAGCTCATTAGTAAGTTGTCATCTAATACTAAAACCTTTTTAATTTTGGATAAAAGAGGCCTAGGAGAGCTTACTTAAATGCCTTTGTCGCCTGCAATGGATAATCTTGTTTGTGTTTTAAAAGGAAAAAAAAAAGGATAATGAAATGTGTTTCTTTTTATTATTATTTAGTTCTAGTATAGAACGTAAGGGGATAAGGTCGGAAAAAGGGCGAAATAACATATGTTATTGGGATGATTGCAGAAAAACTTAAGCTCCGATTTTCTAAAAAGGTACAGCTATATGTATTTTTCTTAACAATATGCGTGTCAAAAATGCATGTTCTATAAGTACAAAGTTTTAAGGCATTTTAACAAATAATGAATACAAAGACACAAAAATGGAGCGCCGTCCGCAATAAAAAAAATCCCACAAGTCGACAAAAGAAGTGGCGTACCTTTGTCATTTTGAAAACTGAACTACGTTTAAAAAAGAGAATCGGCATTATTTAAAATTTATCACCAAGAAAAATTAAAGCTCCAGGTTTTCTGTGTTTTCGTATTTCTAATTCAAACATTCGAATGTCGCACTATTACAATCATGTTAAATGAGCCGCATGTTATTTTTATGAAAAATTACTTTTGAAACATGAAAGAAAACATAAAAATAACACAAACATTCTTCCACTGTTATGACAAATAGGTAGTAATATAGTTTATGGTATTGTTATCCGTTACCTTAAGCGAATTAGGCTGGTTAAGTACACTGTAATGACCTCAAGCAAAACCTTCAGCTGTATCAGCTAACAGAGTTGTAGTATTGGTAAGAATTGGTGAGAAAAACTATTTCTTGAAACTTGCAGGGTATGAATGACTCACACAACTAAATCATTTACTATATGTTATTACCAAACATTTCAGCTAATAACTTTAATATTTGAAGTTCAACACCAGTGACAACTGTCTAGATTCATAAATACATACCTTGCAAAGGCTACAAAATGTTTTTTTTTCTGTAGGTTTAGTGGCATATTGGAGTGTCACAGCGTCCAGAAGTTAACAACCGGAAGTTTACATGAAAACCGGTGACCCAAAACAGAAACGTCCCCAGACATTTTGCCCCTGTGCAAATCCGCACACAGACACGAAAATATATCAAAAGTATACATTTTTCAAAAGTTAAATACCTGAACATTTCATTTATCTAAAAATCTGTCATCAGTTCCTTATTAAACTTCCTCAGTGGCCCAGTAATTACCGGAACTTAATTCAGATAGGAACTACAAACGTATGAAACACTTGCTGATTGGCTGATTTAAATATAAACTATTTATTTAACAACAATTATGAAAAAAGTTATTTCAACTTATATCAATCATTCTTGTTGGCCCGGATGTTAGCGCGTGGGGGGTCTTAGTGTAGGAGGAAACCGGAGTACCCGGAGAATACCCACGTGTTCGTGGTGACCCCAACCTTTTCACGTCCGATTGGCTGATTTAGTTGTGCGAGTCCTGAATATTCCGGATCACTTGTACTTTGTGCAATAATCCGCAAGACACTTCCATCATATACATACCTTCATTCTTATAAAGTTTTTTTTTTTTTATATATATTTAAATATTTTTAATTAGTTGCTCAACAAACAGACAGGTCGGAAGGAAATTTTGATTGAACTTGTGCAAAACTCAGGCAAGACAATGAGCTATAGGATTCTCATTTTATACATACCTACATTCTTATTGTTGCCTTTAAAGAATTGCTCCTGTTGAAAGTTCCAACATTTGAATGGTTGTACGATGCAGTTCCTATTGTTTTTGTTCAAGATGCCGTTTCATATAAGGTCGAGATATATAAGTAGTGCTATGTCTATCGCAATGTTTAAAATATGATCATATATCTCACTTTTATATTATGTTATGCACAAACAATTTATTTAGAGCGGAAGTTTGGTCTTCTGATTAATTACATAAAGGAAGCGAAAATGGTTTTATATTAAACAGAAGATTTACCAAACCAATACATTGTACAATTATTTCCCTCTTTGTTGTAATCTTTCTATGTAGACATCGAGAGTAAACGAAGAAGCAGCCATGTTTTCCCGTGCGAATCTGTGTTGATCGATTTTTTATAGCCCAAACAATTAATTAATCGACTTAAAATATTTATTTTGATGTTTTCTGAAAACAATTTATTAGGGCATGGGTTTTTTTTATCAAAGGAAATTCTTACTCACGACGAGGTTTTCTGAATAACGTGTGTATAGGGGTGATCAAATAGCAGGTCATGGCCCCGGGGACAAAAACATGTCTTATACATGTACTTCTGTCCAATTCTAGTTTGTTGATGCAATAAACATTCATTTGTTAAATTAATAGAAAAAGAGCGATAGCGTTTACAAATTACAATTACAACAGCAAAAGTAGTTCTTGTAGTGGAACAACGTTCATTGTGGTCCCTTTAGTTAATACTTGACACCCATGTGTTTTCAATTTACAATGTATGTCATGTTTTGGATTCAGGAAAACAAATTGGAAAAAAGCTGTTTGGAAATCACCGCCTGTTTATCGTAAGCATACAGTAGTAAACAATGGACCATTGTTTACCTACGTGTATAGTAGTTTTATGTTAAAAGACTGGCAGACAACGTGTTGACACACAACTGTGGATTCATTTGGTGTCAAACAGATGTCAATTTAATCACATCGTTCTCCATCTATATACATAAATAAACTCATAGATTTCACAATGGTAATAATCCCGATCACCAAGTTTGTGTCGTCTGCCTGTGTGCGAGATGGCTGGCCTTTCCACGCTATCGATTTTGTAGCCCGACGCGCAGTCGTAGATGCTCTGGTCCATACTCGACAAGCACTACTAGCTTCGTAGTATAACCAGACGACATCCTCTCCTCTCTAATAATGTACTAACGACTGAAGGCAGTTCCGGAAAATTCGTCACGTGAAGGCGTTTGGTTTATTATATTTATATATGTGTGTTGTGATATTATGTTTTCCGTTGGATATTTCGATTCTTTATTATTCCGGAATGCGGATGGGTGTTCCAGAGTAGAGCTATAGTGAGAGACGTGTCTAATATTGCGGTATTATATGTAGACCATGTGCTACACACACACACACACACAAACGCCGAGGATCGATACTAAAGGGAAGAATTAAAAATGATTTTAGACACTACAAAACTATTCATCGTCATCGCAATTACAGTGCAGTTACCCCAACATCCGGGTAACCTCTAAGAGACCGGAGACCAGCCATCAAACAAGTGAGTATTTTGATATATTACCTTACGTTCATTGGTATTACTACATTGTGTACATGTGCTTAGGTTTCCCGCGTGTGTCGTCTGATGAGATTGCGCGTGTGAAATATAGTACTCGGCAGAGATATTGATGGCGAGGATGTTTTACTTCGAATTGATCATCGTATGCCCTAGAAGCCCTGGAGTCGGTGTGTACTAGATGTCGTATAATTCTCAGACAGCACGCGACACGTGTGGCTATCTTCCAGCTCCGAACCACCATGTATTGGCACTGGGTACCATATGTGTCCACGCTGAAACACACACATGTCACGAAAACAGCTGTTATACAAGTGCCATACCTTATTTTGTCCATGTTTAGTTATTGATGTAGTACACCTGTGTTGTTACATATTATACAACAGGTGTCTGTTTGGTTATTAATATACAAGTTGAAAAAAAGGAGCCTTGAGCGTTTGACAACTGATAAACGTATGAATATGCATAAAGTATGTTTCGATTGTCATTTATCCAAACAATACCCTGTCTAGTAGACATGCATATATATACCATACATGTACGTACATGACAACTTACAGGTGCACATATCAGAACACTCAGTCTGTGCCAAGATGATGCTGCCAAACAGAGTTGGATAAATATATAACTCGACTGCACATAGTATAAATCCATAACTGATTCCTTAAAACGTTAAGAATCACTGTGGAATCAGAGACGTACAACAAGCCGTAACCAGTAAAACTGTAGACGTCTCTGGTGGAAATAAATAACATCTTACTATTCAGAGTCTGTGTGTCTGTATGGAACGTGATTATGTATCAAAGAGTTTAATTAGTGTCTGTGTGGAACGTAGTTATGTATCAGAGTGTGTATTGTCTGTGTGAATAGTGATTATGGACCAAAGTGTTTGTGTGGAACGTAATTATGTATCATAGTGTACATCTTCTGTTTGGAATAGTCTCCATATATATAGTCACATACCTACTACATATACCCTACAGGTCCAGTCTCTCTATAGAGTTACATACCTACTACATAGACCCTACAAATCCAGTCTCGCTATAGAGTCACATATACATACTACATATACCCTCCAGGTCCAGTCTCCCTATTGAGTCACGTATCTAAATTATGTATCATAGTGTACATCTTCTGTTTGGAATAGTATCCATATATATAGTCACAGACCTACTACATATACCCTACACGTCCAGTCTCTCTATTGAGTCACATACCTACAACATATCCCCTACAGGTCCCGTCTCCCTATAGAGTCACAAACCTACTACATATACACTACAGGTCCAGTCTCTCTATAGGGTCACGTATCTACTACATATACATGTACCCTACAGGTCCAGTCTCCCTATAGAGTCACATACCTACTACATATACCCTACAGGTCCAGTCTCCCTATAGAGTCACATACCTACTACATATACCCTACAGGTCCAGTCTCCCTATAGAGTCACATACCTACTACATATACCCTACAGGTCCAGTCTCCCTATAGAGTCACATACCTACTACATATACCCTACAGGTCCAGTCTCCCTATAGAGTCACATACCTACTACATATACCCTACAGGTCCAGTCTCCCTATAGAGTCACATACCTACTACATATACCCTACAGGTCCAGTCTCCCTATAGAGTCACATACCTACTACATATACCCTACAGGTCCAGTCTCCCTATAGAGTCACATACCTACTACATATACCCTACAGGTCCAGTCTCCCTATAGAGTCACATACCTACTACATATACCCTACAGGTCCAGTCTCCCTATAGAGTCACATACCTACTACATATACCCTACAGGTCCAGTCTCCCTATAGAGTCACATACCTACTACATATACCCTACAGGTCCAGTCTCCCTATAGAGTCACATACCTACTACATATACCCTACAGGTCCAGTCTCCCTATAGAGTCACATACCTACTACATATACCCTACAGGTCCAGTCTCCCTATAGAGTCACATACCTACTACATATACCCTACAGGTCCAGTCTCCCTATAGAGTCACATACCTACTACATATACCCTACAGGTCCAGTCTCCCTATAGAGTCACATACCTACTACATATACCCTACAGGTCCAGTCTCCCTATAGAGTCACATACCTACTACATATACCCTACAGGTCCAGTCTCCCTATAGAGTCACATACCTACTACATATACCCTACAGGTCCAGTCTCCCTATAGAGTCACATACCTACTACATATACCCTACAGGTCCAGTCTCCCTATAGAGTCACATACCTACTACATATACCCTACAGGTCCAGTCTCCCTATAGAGTCACATACCTACTACATATACCCTACAGGTCCAGTCTCCCTATAGAGTCACATACCTACTACATATACCCTACAGGTCCAGTCTCCCTATAGAGTCACATACCTACTACATATACCCTACAGGTCCAGTCTCCCTATAGAGTCACATACCTACTACATATACCCTACAGGTCCAGTCTCCCTATAGAGTCACATACCTACTACATATACCCTACAGGTCCAGTCTCCCTATAGAGTCACATACCTACTACATATACCCTACAGGTCCAGTCTCCCTATAGAGTCACATACCTACTACATATACCCTACAGGTCCAGTCTCCCTATAGAGTCACATACCTACTACATATACCCTACAGGTCCAGTCTCCCTATAGAGTCACATACCTACTACATATACCCTACAGGTCCAGTCTCCCTATAGAGTCACATACCTACTACATATACCCTACAGGTCCAGTCTCCCTATAGAGTCACATACCTACTACATATACCCTACAGGTCCAGTCTCCCTATAGAGTCACATACCTACTACATATACCCTACAGGTCCAGTCTCCCTATAGAGTCACATACCTACTACATATACCCTACAGGTCCAGTCTCCCTATAGAGTCACATACCTACTACATATACCCTACAGGTCCAGTCTCCCTATAGAGTCACATACCTACTACATATACCCTACAGGTCCAGTCTCCCTATAGAGTCACATACCTACTACATATACCCTACAGGTCCAGTCTCCCTATAGAGTCACATACCTACTACATATACCCTACAGGTCCAGTCTCCCTATAGAGTCACATACCTACTACATATACCCTACAGGTCCAGTCTCCCTATAGAGTCACATACCTACTACATATACCCTACAGGTCCAGTCTCCCTATAGAGTCACATACCTACTACATATACCCTACAGGTCCAGTCTCCCTATAGAGTCACATACCTACTACATATACCCTACAGGTCCAGTCTCCCTATAGAGTCACATACCTACTACATATACCCTACAGGTCCAGTCTCCCTATAGAGTCACATACCTACTACATATACCCTACAGGTCCAGTCTCCCTATAGAGTCACATACCTACTACATATACCCTACAGGTCCAGTCTCCCTATAGAGTCACATACCTACTACATATACCCTACAGGTCCAGTCTCCCTATAGAGTCACATACCTACTACATATACCCTACAGGTCCAGTCTCCCTATAGAGTCACATACCTACTACATATACCCTACAGGTCCAGTCTCCCTATAGAGTCACATACCTACTACATATACCCTACAGGTCCAGTCTCCCTATAGAGTCACATACCTACTACATATACCCTACAGGTCCAGTCTCCCTATAGAGTCACATACCTACTACATATACCCTACAGGTCCAGTCTCCCTATAGAGTCACATACCTACTACATATACCCTACAGGTCCAGTCTCCCTATAGAGTCACATACCTACTACATATACCCTACAGGTCCAGTCTCCCTATAGAGTCACATACCTACTACATATACCCTACAGGTCCAGTCTCCCTATAGAGTCACATACCTACTACATATACCCTACAGGTCCAGTCTCCCTATAGAGTCACATACCTACTACATATACCCTACAGGTCCAGTCTCCCTATAGAGTCACATACCTACTACATATACCCTACAGGTCCAGTCTCCCTATAGAGTCACATACCTACTACATATACCCTACAGGTCCAGTCTCCCTATAGAGTCACATACCTACTACATATACCCTACAGGTCCAGTCTCCCTATAGAGTCACATACCTACTACATATACCCTACAGGTCCAGTCTCCCTATAGAGTCACATACCTACTACATATACCCTACAGGTCCAGTCTCCCTATAGAGTCACATACCTACTACATATACCCTACAGGTCCAGTCTCCCTATAGAGTCACATACCTACTACATATACCCTACAGGTCCAGTCTCCCTATAGAGTCACATACCTACTACATATACCCTACAGGTCCAGTCTCCCTATAGAGTCACATACCTACTACATATACCCTACAGGTCCAGTCTCCCTATAGAGTCACATACCTACTACATATACCCTACAGGTCCAGTCTCCCTATAGAGTCACATACCTACTACATATACCCTACAGGTCCAGTCTCCCTATAGAGTCACATACCTACTACATATACCCTACAGGTCCAGTCTCCCTATAGAGTCACATACCTACTACATATACCCTACAGGTCCAGTCTCCCTATAGAGTCACATACCTACTACATATACCCTACAGGTCCAGTCTCCCTATAGAGTCACATACCTACTACATATACCCTACAGGTCCAGTCTCCCTATAGAGTCACATACCTACTACATATACCCTACAGGTCCAGTCTCCCTATAGAGTCACATACCTACTACATATACCCTACAGGTCCAGTCTCCCTATAGAGTCACATACCTACTACATATACCCTACAGGTCCAGTCTCCCTATAGAGTCACATACCTACTACATATACCCTACAGGTCCAGTCTCCCTATAGAGTCACATACCTACTACATATACCCTACAGGTCCAGTCTCCCTATAGAGTCACATACCTACTACATATACCCTACAGGTCCAGTCTCCCTATAGAGTCACATACCTACTACATATACCCTACAGGTCCAGTCTCCCTATAGAGTCACATACCTACTACATATACCCTACAGGTCCAGTCTCCCTATAGAGTCACATACCTACTACATATACCCTACAGGTCCAGTCTCTCTATAGAGTCACATACCTACTACATATACCCTACAGGTCCAGTCTCTCTGTAGAGACACATACCTACTACATATACCCTACAGGTCCAGTCTCCCTATAGAGTCACATACCTACTACATATACCATACAGGTCCAGTCTCCCTATATATTCACATACCTACTACATATACCCTACAGGTCCAGTCTCTCTATAGAGTCACATTCCTACTTCATATACCCTACAGGTCCCAACACATGCCCACATTTCTGTTTCATTTACTTTTTGTCAATTTTGTTCAGCTGTCGGATACATTTGCTTGAATAATAGTGTTATTATATTTTTTTCCATATAATTTAAAAGAAAGCAAATCGTGTAATGGGCGGATTTTGAATCGAAGCACGCTAAGCTTGCTCGTCTCTCTTTGTCAATATACAATACAGAAAGGTATTACGGCTATATCGCTATATATTTACATTGGAAATGTTAACAATTACTGAGGTTTTATTTACCGATACTATTGTTTACAAACAGACACGTGTGGAGGTGAACAGATATACTGGGTAACGATATAGACAGATATTTACATTTATACAAGGTACACAAACAATGGAACATACCTCCACATGAACCTGAAACGGGACACTCCTTGGAAAGCTACGGAAGATAGTGGCATGCAATACAAAGAATTAGGTTCAATGAATGCATTTTCTCTAATTGATACGTTTATTATGTCAATTAACTGCACGTAATTGAGGAGGGTGTTTCCATGTGTGACTGTTTCACTAATAATGCTATAATGTAACTACATTTCGAGTTTGTTTGCTGCTGTTTATGATTTTGTGGACAATATGAGGCTGAAAATAATTATAATAAAGATCTATTTACTAGTTAACGTGCCATGCTAAGCATTTGGATTTCATATTTCAAATATAATTCTTTGTTTTCTTGCAAAAAATCGTTGATTTTCACACAATCTAAGCAAAAATACCACAGTATCCCATTAGAGTACAATGACTCCTGTTCAATAGTCTACGCGATATTCATTCTGCTGTTCAGTCTATTTATAGAACCACGCGCCAGAAATATCAACTTGTATTAGAACAGTAAATGTAATCTATCTATGAAAACTGAGCAAATATTATTGGAAAAGAATCGATTATAATGTATAAAGTACATCAATAATTAATCAAAAACACCCCTTATGGGTTCATTAACGTCTGTCATCTATATATATCATATACATGGTGTTTATATCATCTACAAGATAGCTATACATGATGTTTTGTACATAACTCAAGGTAATTAGACATAATGACTTATACTTGATAACTAGACATTACGGCGTATGCATATGTACATGTAATATACAAAATAACAAGACATGGATTATACAGTGTATTTAATACACATAGGTTATTGTAATACAATCATTTACTCTGGAAATGATCGTGTCAGTACACGAGTTGCGATTACATGTAGCATACAATGTGTCACTAGATAAAATGTGTCACTATATATATAAAATGTGTCACTATATATATACAATGTGTCACTAGATACAATGTGTCACTAGATACATTGTACAATGTGTTACTATATATATATATAATGTGCTACCATATACAATGTGTCACTATATATATACACAATGTGCTACCATATACAATGTGTTACTTTATACAATGTGTCACTATGTCCCGTCTCCCTATAGAGTCACAAACCTACTACATATACACATATACAATGTGTCACTAGATACAATGTGTCACTAGATACATTGTACAATGTGTTACTATATATATATATAATGTGCTACCATATACAATGTGTTACTTTATACAATGTGTCACTATATATATATATACAATGCGTCACGATTTACAATGTGTCACTATATATATATATACAATGTGTCACACTATACATTGTGTCACTATATACAATGTGTCACTAGATAAAATGTGTCACTAGATAAAATGTGCCACTAAATATGTATACAATGTGTTACTATATACAATGTGTCACTATATATATATACAATGTGTCATACTATACAATGTTTCACTATATACAATGTGTCACTAAATATTTGTTACCAATACACGAGTTTGTGTTTACTATATAATACATGTAGCAAAACGAGTGCCACTATATACAATGTGTCACTATATACAATGTGCCACTATATACAATGTGTCACTATATATATATACAATGTGTCACTATATACAATGTGTCACTATATATATACAATGTGTCACTATATACAATGTGTCACTATATACAATGTGTCACTAGATAAAATGTGTCACTATATATGTATACAATGTGTTACTTTATACAATGTGTCACTATATATATACAATGTGTCACACTATACAATGTGTCACTATATATATATACCATGTGTCACTATATACAATGTGTCACTATATACAATGTCTTACTAAACTTGTGGTTCTTTACAGCGTCATCGTTCATTGTGTTACTTATTACGTGTACATTGTTTAGTATCTTAAAATCACAAATGAATCTGTTTTATAAACACTAACATACACACATGAAATATGAATCATGGCAATGTACTAGTGAACGGTACAATCTAATCCTAGACAAACACCACCATATATGGATATATGCTATCATGATCATGGTCATGCTCTAGTAGCTTAACTATAAATATTAAACCAGACTCTGACAAATGCTCTCTTGTCGTTTCAATGGACCAGAAACAGCCCTACATAATGTATAGCTAAAATCCACATTTTCTAGTGATATGGCAAAGATTGTTGCGGTTGATTTCTGGTTTTGTTTTGGTTTGTGTTTTTGTTATCTATTTATGTTCTAATACTAATTAAAAGATATGTATCAAATTTATTAGGCCACGTATATAGAAGGTAATTTCAGCTCAACTTTACAGGTTGATTTTATTCGGACTGTAACTTAACCATAATACCTCAACACAGAAATTGTGTCCCCAATTTTCGTCAATAAAACATATTCAGTTATGCTCTGTGCGTTTTTGGGTTGTGATTGTCATTAAATATTACCTTTTACAACTATATGACACTAAATCAACCAAATCATCAGAAAGTTACATGTATTATATGAAATATGAAATACCGTTGTTAAATGTATCGGTCTGTTGCTGTTTCTTTGAATGTGTTCATTGGTGACACTTGTCGTCTTTTGTCAATACCCGAGCTCTCTATGCGAATGCGTGACGATACTTTGATATTAATTAATTTACATGGCGGGCAACCTTGATGAAGCAGACGACGCTTTCCCTTCCGGAACACCTGGTCTTATTCTTATTTCCCGTGTACGTTTTCAAATGTGTCCTTGTAAATCGTTCTATTAATTTTGAGTTCGAGTTATAAACCTGTATTCTCCTGTTGATATTGAAATAAGAAGCATTTTCTGTGTTAAGGAAAGGCTTGCTCTTCCGAGGCTCAGGGGTTCATCTGAAGTAGAGGTTCATTATATCTGCTTTACTTTGGGTTTTTTTTTTTTATCATGTTGGTTTTCGTATAGACATGGAGTTGATTGATTGATTGATTGATTGATTTGTTTTACGTCCGTTGCACTACCGAGTAGTTCGGCTTTCCAGCAGACGATGACTTAGAATTCGCATTTTGTCCTTTTGTATTGGCGATACGGTTTAGTATCTCCTTGTGTATTGACTATTTATTGACAATGTGGTATGATTTGTGCTTTCGTACTGACGAATTAGAATATTGAGGCGCTATGTTTTGACGATTTGGTATATTGTCCTTGTGTTTCACATTGTGGTATATTCGTACTTGTGTATTGACGCTTTTATTTGTCTTGTGTGTTGACACCACCGTGGTGTATTTCGTCTTTTTGTATTAACTCTATTTTGTACATTTTTTCTTTGTGTTTTGACAATAGGGTATTTTTTGTCCTTATGTGGTGACGCTGTGTCATTTTGTCCCCGTGTATTGCGTTGTAAATGTGGCTTTTAAGGCCTTCTCTTTCACAAATATCAGTCAAATACATGCAAGTTATTTATAACTATACTGTATATATACTAGTATGCATGGTAGCTTGGCAAACAATAGCCATATTGACCATATATATACACACTTAACATGAAAATCTGGTTCCGATGGACATTTAAATATATTGACATTATTTGACCTTTATTTCCTTAAATCGGATAACCCGATATCACATGTAGTGTAACACCTCTATATATGCGACACGTTTTCATGGATTGGTGTTTATATTTTTTCCTGATATTAATAGTTTCATTATCATTACGTCTATCGGATTTAAGACACAGGGTCGTATATCAGTGATTTGTTAGGGGAAGTCGTGTAACGAGTGGATATATTACAATCTGGCTGTAATAGGATTTCTGTTTGATTCTATAACAGCCGGTTATCTTTGTTCAGCCAAAATATAAGTATCAAAGATATTTAAATAACGTATCATATATTTCAACCAATAGTATCGAAACGTACACTTCACGTTATTAAACGTTGTATTATAATTCTTCATTGCGTTTCTGTTATAAACATATACATTGCACGCATTTTGTAGAATATCCATTGTTCAATATAAAATTCACAATAATAATAATGACTATGGCAGGTGGGATAAAAGTAAATATGAATGCTTACCAAAGGATTTTGTTTTTGTTTATCGATGCTATAGTAAACGTTTGGCTGTATATCTGTGATCGACTCGTTCTTCATATCAAAATCGAAACATAATATGTAAATGTGAAAATGTTTGCTTTATGCGTTGCGTAAATTAGCGCAAAAAATATCGACACGCAAATATTTGTTTGCTTTTATTTTGTTTAACGTCCTATTAACAGCTTAGGTCATTTATGGATCGTAGAAATCTACAATATATAGGTTTAAAAGTCATTACCAATGATAAATTGTTCGCACCTCGATCAGTTTAAAGAGTCACAACGCGAATATTTCCACACGCAAATATAAAAACAGTTTTGATTGTAATACTATGGTCTAGATACCAAACCAAGTGGCTATCGTAACCGTCACAAATAGTTTGGTTGATAAAATACAGCTGACTTGTCATAACTCACCTACTGTAATTAGTATAACTGTTTTTGTATTGCATCACAGTTAACAAATCACCACGGTTTCCCTGTCTGAAACAGAACAACAATACAATACCGAAGTGTCAACAAAAACCACAACTCTAGCTCAAAGTCGATAAACCAGGGAAAATATTTAACAAAGGAAAGATTTAAATGGAGACCCACGAACAATTGCAAATAGAATGATACACTATATATACCAAGTGTTCGGCAAGGGTAAGCTTCTGCTTCATCAACGACACCCTCCCATTAAATCTAAGTCCAATACAAGTAACGTCACGTTCTTACATCGAAAACTCGGGTAGTGACAATAACACATCAACGCACTCTGATTAGCATTATACAAAACATCGATCTTCATATCACAAAAAGAAATAGCATATTTCCATATGAGATAATGTAGACACCATAAAACCGTTATTACATATTGTTTTGTCCTTAAAGCAAAGTTAAGTACTCATATCTTCACTCATGTTAAAACTACTAAACATTGTTTGTTTGTTTCCCTCTCATGTTGAAATAATTGACATTTAATCGGTTTGTTTTATATCACATATACTCATCATCAATATTCTCCCATTTAAACCTCCTCCTACACACCGTCGAATTGTTATAGCACAGTTTATCATCACTTCTTTCCTATTTAAATCATTGCTATATTTTTTAGTGCTGTAAACTAATCATTTCCCCATTCCTTTTAAATCACCACTATAGACTAGGTTATTTTGTCCTCCACTCCCTATTTAATGTTGTTATATGACAGTAGACTAATTATCACTCCATTTAATATAAATCACAGTATACGGATCATCACTCCACTCCTTTCTAAATCGTCACTACTTATTAACACTGTCTCCTACATATTATTGGTTATACTGGTAACACACGTTTATTTATCATGGAATACAGGGATCGTCACAGGTAGTTATATATAACCAGAGGTCTGTTCTAGTGGCAGGGATGGTTCATTACTTTGGTCGTTATAAAATAAAAAATGATTTGCATTATTTAGGTTCTATCATTATGACTATTTTCATGCATAAACAAAACGATGCTAGTAAATACTCTACAAGAGCGAGCTGCCTATAATAGAACTGTTCTATAATTACCAGAATCCTCCGGGAACAATTATAGTGAACGATCGGCAGCACACATACACAGAAATTGATTAGTTCACAAAATGATTAAAGAAGAATATAAAAAAGCACCTGTTTTCTCCATTTAACAATGTATTGATACTAGCCGTAACCCTCGGGGTCCTGTAACCTTACACATTAATGTAAAACAACTGCCATGTGCTCTATCATAATAATAATATAATAATTTATTTAACGTCGTGTACATTTGTCAATAACAAACATAAGCTCTGTAGAGCTTTTACTTCGACGCCGCTACCCAGGGAACAGATGATAGTATCATAGATAGTATAGTATTACTGTCATTCGTTCTAGTAGAAATAGTGACACATCACTGATTTTTTCCGTAGACTTGCAAATAGTACAGCCTCACTTCCGTACAGTCTGGAGTAATACGCTGTCATGACCTTTATTCTTTAAATTTTATTGTTCATTTATTTTTCAAGTAACGACTACATGAAATCTCAAATATATAGATAATTGCCAGGTCAAAAAACACAACAATGCTTTGCTATATATGAAAGAGTTGACATGTACCTTTAAAGACAGATTTAATTACATTTTTTGGTTACACTTTTTAAAATTTCAATGTATGATTGTTTGGTCCTCTTATGAAAAGTCGTCTTTGCGAATGAAGAATGCGTAGTTCTACATAGTTTAAACACTGATAACGAATGCGTTCAATTAGAAATAACACGATCGAACGTTAAATATACATGGGTATGTTTGTCTTATACAAATAATGACGTTATTCGAGTATGGCTTACCAAATCATTTGACCGTTCCATTTGTTTTCATAAAACGGTCTATTTTAGTGTATTGTGGTCAACCCGGTGAAATATTGACCTCAAACGGCTACAGATTTATTGTATGACAGTGTGCTAGAAAACGCATGAAATAAACAAACAATGTTTCACCTCTTGCCGAGAAAAAGGAGATTATGGAAAAATATCATCAATGTCAATCTATCTCAAATTTGGGGTTTTAATTTCCGTTAACTCCTACATGTGTTATTACCCGTTTTGTTAACATCGGGAACCTTATCGAACGTATCATGATAGTGTTTCGTGTTAACATATGCTCGTGGTTATCAATATGGCCTTGATGAGTTGTTGCCCCCGACAGACACAAGTTGTAGGATTCCACGCCTCCCCAGTAGCAGCACGTTCTGTAGTTGTCGATGGAGCCACCATTTGATAGATAACCATATTTGGAGAGACCTGCCTTGTTACTTCTAGCACCTACCCGGTCCAGCCATCGGTTGTAATTTCAATTATGGAGATACGAGCGCTGGAGGATTGGAATAGAGACTAAGCCTCCGAGTAGCTGTATATTTGCATCGCTTGTAGTTAACGTCAAAGGGCTCTTACAAGATGCGTGTATATCAAACTGTTTGACGCCAGTTAATTGTCTTTATGCTATAGCTAGGATGGTGAATTGAAACCATGCATATCTGAACAGGTACAGTGTATACGACATAATACAAATTGTACACCACAGCCTTAACATGGGGACAAAATAAACCCAATCGTGTCTTTAAAAAGCATCAATATTTAAGCTTGTAATGCAATCGAATATGTAACTCTGATTGCGAAAATGATCGATAAATAACTAGCTCGGGCCTAAGCAGACTTTGTTTTGTACCCATTTTTTATATATTCAAACATAATTAACGCTGATATGTTGTTTATTTCTTTAAGGCAAGATGGATGGAATTCAATCTTTTTTAAATACTATAGCGAACTTGTACTTTATGAAATTAAAAACGAAATCTCGACAATGAAATTAAAATCTGAGAACTACCTCATAAAATGAGTTAGAAGGTTTCTCTCGTGACGCGAATGAAAGTAAATACCGCGTAATGTCACTCCACTGGCGATTATTATTTCAAATCGTGACATTATGTACAGTAATAAACGCTGGGAGCGATAAAGCCTCCGCCAGTAACAGGATAATTACATATTAAGTATCTTTCTGTATTGATCAACCTAGACTTGTTATTACTTTTAAATCTTTGTCGTCATAATGGATTGATGTTCATCTTTCACGCCAAATGCGAATCGAAGCAAAAGCAAATTGAAAATGGCGTCTCAAAAATGCAACGTTTGTGTTCCCGTTATCAGCGCAATGAAAAAAAAAAAAATCTCAAGCTCCGTTTTGAAATGATATCGATTAGATTTTCTCCTCATTAGAGAAGGAACAGGACATTCTCAACTTTCTAAACAAAAACGGGAAGAATCTTTTCATGAGGGTTGCGATATTTCTGTCCCTCTCTGAAAGAGGGACACACTCCTTCTTCCCCCAATTTACTTAAAACACAGGACAATGTATCGACTCCCACACTAGTACATTGTAACAAAAACAACTAGACATAGACACATATCTTTTGGCAATTTATAGTTTAAATTAATTTGGAATACTCTTGAAGTTGTTCACATGAGCATTTATTGTGCTCATTTGTGAACACTATCAACAGTCTAACTTCCCGTTTGTCGCACCCTTCGTGTTTGTCCATGCAAGAATGAAAGCAAAAAATACACACACACTCAAAATTTTGTAATGGGGAGCAATATCAAGTTAATGATTATGTCTATATGTTGTGTTTGATTCTATAAATGACACGTATTAAACAACGGATTTCAATTTAACATTGTAAAAGTATGAATCAAACGAAAACAAATATATACCTGTTGTAAATACAACAACAGTGTAATTGATATTTATCTATTCTGTTTGAGGAAATATACTATGAATATTGCTCCGAGCGAAATAAAAGAAATATCTGGCACAGATTATATCTAAAAAAAAGTATGATTGCTTTTATTACCTTACGTGCCGAAAATGTTCGATCTAAATCGAATAATTTCAACACAGTTACAATGTAGCATCCTGGGGCGTCTGTAGTGTTATCGATCTCTTTTCACTTTACTAATTCTATAACGTATTTACGAGTTTGTTGTCTACACAACCAAAATCTGGTATAGGTGTCCCCTGTTGTCTGTAGAGTTTGTTGTGTACACAACCAAAATCTGGTACAGGTGTCCCCTGTTGGCCATAGGGTGTGTTGTCTACACAACCAAAATCTGGTACAGGTGTCCCCTGTTGGCCATAGGGTGTGTTGTCTACACAACCAAAATCTGGTACAGGTGTCCCTAGTTGTCTGTAGGGTTTGTTGTCTACACTACACAAATCTGGTACAGGTGTCTCCAGATGTCTGTAAGGATTTTTGTCTGTACACAAATCTGGTACTGGTGTCCCCAGATGTCTGTAAGGTTTGTTGTCTGTACACAAATCTGGTGCTGGTGTCCCCAGTTGTCTGTAGGGGTTGTTGTCTATACACAAATCTGGTACAGGTGTCCCCAGTTGTCTGTAGGTTTTGTTGTCTATACACAAATCTGGTACAGGTGTCTCCAGTTGTCTGAAGGGTTTGTTGTCTACACTACACAAGTCTGGTACAGGTGTCTCCAGATGTCTGTAAGGTTTGTTGTCTGTACACAAATCTGGTACTGGTGTCCCCAGTTGTCTGTAGGGTTTGTTGTCTGCACTACACAAATCTGGTACAGGAGTCCCCAGTTGTCTGTAGGGTTAGTTATCTACACTACACAAATCTGGTACAGGGGTCCCTAGTGGTCTGTAGGGTTTGTTGTCTATACACAAATCTGGTACAGGAGTCCCTAGTTGTCTGTAGAGTTTGTTGTCTACGCTACACAAATCTGGTACAGGTGGCTCCAGTTGTCTGTAGGGTTTGTGGTGTATACACAAATCTGGTACTGGTGTCCCCAGATGTCTGTAAGGTTTGTTGTCTGTACACAAATCTGGTACTTGTGTCCCCAGTTGTCTGTAGGTTTTGTTGTCTGCACTACACAAATCTGGTACAGGGGTCCCTAGTGGTCTGTAGGGTTTGTTGTCTATCCACAAATCTGGTACTGGTGTCTCCAGTTGTCTGTAGTGTTTGTTGTCTGTACTACACACCTCTGGTACAGGTGTCTCCAGATGTCTGTAAGGATTTTTGTCTGTACACAAATCTGGTACTTGTGTCCCCAGTTGTCTGTAGGTTTTGTTGTCTGCACTACACAAATCTGGTACAGGAGTCCCTAGTTGTCTGTAGAGTTTGTTGTGTACACAACCAAAATCTGGTACAGGTGTCCCCAGTTGTTTATAGGGTCTGGTACAGGTGTCCCCAGTTGTTTATAGGGTCTGGTACAGGTGTCCCCAGTTGTTTATAGGATCTGGTACAGGTGTCTCCAGATGTCTGTAAGGATTTTTGTCTGTACACAAATCTGGTTCTGGTGTCCCCAGTTGTCTGTAGGGGTTGTTGTCTATACACAAATCTGGTACAAGTGTCCCTAGTTGTCTGTAGGGTTTGTTGTCTGTACTACACAACTCTGGTACAGGTGTCTCCAGTTGTCTATAGGGTCTGGTACATGTGTATCCAGATGTCTGTAAGGTTTCTTGTCTGTACTACACACATCTGGTACAGGTGTCCCCAATATTCGCCAAGTCCTAAAGACACCTCATTACCATAAAACCCATCGTTGCCCAATGTATTGCGGTGTCATGACGTCATACTTTTAAGCTATTGTCGGTTGCCAACTGGAAGTAGTTTATTACTAATATTTTTAAACACTTTTAAAATATTTTGACCTGACGGAAAAGGCAATTATCATATGTGTTTGTTTCATGCATAGAACAGCAACCCACGGAGGTTCCAAGATATATAACGTTACAATTACCACGTCATAATGATGATGACAGCAAGTGGGTAATTTGTATACATAGATGAATCGGAAACACGTAAATTAATTTAAATCAAAAATTGTTGTTTTTCCCCCCTCATATTGTTGGAGTACTTGGGAACCTGTCATGACGTGACGTCAAAGTCAGGTTAGGTCTAACACTCTAATGACGTTTGTCGTCTAGATAGTGACCGCGTTCCCGCCATCAATGGGTGTTCCACCACTTCCTAAAACAGTTTGTTAAAATGTATCATGAACTAACAGAAACCATCCACAAAAATAACATACAATTTCCCTTTTTTTTTTTTTACGTAAATGTTATGTTTGAAACGCAGAGCTTTAATAGTTACCATGGTTTTCAATAGTCTCCTTTTATACATACTCTCCAAAATATGCAACCGCGCATCATTGAATATGTTTGAACGTCATCATAAATGTTAAAAAAATGTTCGTCAGACCCTTAAAGGATGTCTGCTAAATTATCAAGGGTTATAGGTTACCAAGTAAATAGATTGATTTCATTCTGACGTCACAAGTGGGGTGTTATTTCATAAGCTAATACGCGAAAATTATGACATACATATATATAAACATTTATATATAAACATTTATATATACATTGTATCACTGCCTAATACGACAGTCGCGTGATGAATTTCTACTCGACCAATCACAATCAACTGAAGGAATTGTTGCAGGCCATTGGACATTTTCCATGACAACATCGTAGGTATTTTTGTTGTTGTTGGATGCTGGTTGCTGATTATTGCCGGACTTAACTGTATAATTCCTATTTGACATATTATGTCCCCTGGCCGAGACATACCAAAGTCTTTAAAAATGGTAGTTTCTACTCCTGCTTAACGTTCAGCAAATTAGGAGTGGGACGACTGGTTCACCCGTTGTCAGTATAATGTGACCGGGTGGGGCGTCCTGCTGGGTGTCTTCGGCAGTATGTTTCAGTGAGGTAGCACTATAAAGTCGGCATCCGTTCCGCGCTATCACAAGGAGACAAACACGAACATATCGCAGCCGCCCAAAATACACACACATACACTACACGCATGCATCTTGCACACAGGGGAGGCCGCCCTTAAATGACCTTAGCTGTTAATAGGACGTTAAACAAAATCAAACAAACAAACAAACAAACTATTAGGATTTTCTATCACCAGTCGGTACGTGTCAACAGTTCATAGAATGTTTGAGTATGATCGAGTTTGTCAGACTCATTAAACCATTTTCCCATTTAATCATAAAACGAAAATTAGAATGTTTGCAAAATCATTAAGAAGCGCTATTTTTCTGTTTCCTGTAGCTAGTTGTCGATATGAACAACTTTTGCATTCTCGATCATCCAAGCCCTTGTCCTCTACGACACACGTAATGATCACAGCACCTGTTGCATCAACGTAGCGTAGTCGTTTTTTGAAAGGTGGCTGTTACATATCAAGACAATAGCTCTATCGAACCTGTCATTTTTAAATGATTACCTGTACAGATGTTGCTAATTTTATTGATTTTGAAAGAAAATACATCTTTAGAAACAATCTAGCTACTTGCGTCGTTGTACATGTGACAAACAACTTTCATTCTACGGTGAAGAAGTATTACATTCATTAACACACATAATTTCCAGCTAAATAAAAAAAAAATCTTACATATGTTGTCTTATATGTTGTCCATGACGGGTACCTTCTGTGGTTACTGGAAGCGTGTAAACAACCTGTTTGTGATTGGTAACTTCTGTAGTTACTGGAAGCGTGTTAACAACCTGTTTGTGATTGGTACCTTATGTGGTTACCGGTAGCTTGTAAACAACCTATTTGTGATTGGTACCTTCTGTGGTTAACGGAAGTCTGTAAACAACCTGTTTGTGATTGATACCTTCTGTGGTTACTGGAAGCGTGTAAACAACCTGTTTGTGATTGGTACCTTCTGTGGTTACCGGAAGCGTGTAAACAACCTGTTTGTGATTGGTACTTTTGTGGGTACTGGAAGCGTGTAAACAACCTGTTTGTGACTGGTACGTTCTGTGGTTATCGGAAGCGTGTAAACAACCTGTTTGTGACTGGTACGTTCTGTGGTTATCGGAAGCGTGTAAACAACCTGTTTGTGATTGGTACTTTTGTGGGTACTGGAAGCGTGTAAACAACCTGTTTGTGACTGGTACCTTCTATGGTTACTGGAAGCGTGTAAACAACCTGTTTGTGACTGGTACCTTCTATGGTTACTGGAAGCGTGTTAACAACCTCTTTGTGACTGGTACCTTCTGTGGTTACCGGAAGCGTGTAAACAATCTGTTTGTGATTGGTACCTTCTGTGGTTACTGGAAGCGTGTAAACAACCTGTTTGTGAATGGTACCTTCTGTGGTTACTGGAAGCGTGTAAACAACCTCTTTGTGACTGGTACCTTCTGTGGTTACCGGAAGCGTGTAAACAACCTGTGTGTGACTGGTACCTTCTGTGGTTACTGGAAGCGTGTAAACAACCTGTTTGTGACTGATACTTTCAATGGTTACTGGAAGCGTGTAAACAACCTCTTTGTGACTGGTACCTTCTGTTTTTACCGGAAGCGTGTAAACAACCTGTTTGTGACTGGTACCTTCTGTGGTTACTGGAACCGTGTAAACAACCTGTTTGTGATTGATACCTTCTGTTTTTACCGGAAGCGTGTAAACAAACTGTTTGTGATTGGTACCTTCTGTTTTTACCGGAAGCGTTTAAACAAACTGTTTGTGATTGATTCCTTCTGTGGTTACCGGAAGCGTGTAAACAAACTGTTTGTGATTGGAACTCATAATGCCCTTACTTTAGTACAGAAATTGTTATAGAAGTCGCATCTATATAATTTCATATTTATCCGTTTATTCAGTTTATTTTCAAGAACCGTTGTGTTTTGCATAAACACCAAAATAATTGTATAGAATAACTGTCATTCTATCAAAAATTGGATGCAATTGATCACCTCATGACTCGTGAACTGATTTGAAAATTGCGTTGTAAACATTGATGTGCATTTTCGACTTCCAGCCCATTTCCATCAGCTCAATCGTAACCGACTTTGATATTGCTAATTCTGTCATAGTCCAAACAAAGTTACTGCTATTCTTAGGTTGATTCAAAATACTAACAAAATGCATTACACTCGCCAGAATCGATCAATCCCCAATGTCAGCTTGAGTCGGTGAAATGTTTCTAATTTGCTAACAGTTGAGACGGTGACAAGTTCCCTGTCTATTTTGAAATTACACGTTCCTTTACACGGCCAGTAGTGCTCCTCTAACTCGTTGATTTTTTTCCTAGAAATTATGTGGATACTCCCGACTGGAATGTGTAACTAACGATTGAGAAGAACAGAGGATGATAAAATGTTATAATCGAACTGCATTTGGGTCATCGATTTTATTCGTGTAATCTCGAACAAGGGTCCAGGTACCATTACGTTGATATAGGAGGTTGTTGGTTTAGAACTTGTGTGTCGAGATTTCGGTCATAAATCGACACCATTACATTATTAGCAATAACAATAAAGCGCCACCTCCTCTTAGCGATGATGATCCGGTTTTATGTATTACTGTTACAACAAGCCGAGCAATATCGCTACAGTGATCGACATACAAATGATGGCATTACCACTCTCGATGTGTCTCATTCCCAAGTAAATTGGACATTTTCTTTTATAAACAAGTGTAGAGAATTCCGTGATTGTCGTAATAAAATCAATTAGTGTCGTTATTTCGTTTACTTACACCAAACATAAATACTATGTATGTTCGCTTCTTGTTTATTTTCTTGAAACATTTAGTAATATGTAGTCTTTGTTTGATTTGTTTTTTTGCCAGACATCACACTGTATAGATTAAATTACCAACGTACTGTAAAATTGCTTATTTTAGCGGACAACATTTAAGCGTTTTACGGAATTTAAAAAGATAAGTACTTGAACAAATTTGCGCACTCACAGTATAAGTAATATGAAACAAAGTCCAATTAGCAAAGACTTAATTTAGCGCAATACTTTTAGCTAAAATTAGAATACTGTTCTGCGCATGTATGCTTTCAGTATAAGTGGGTCGAATCCTCTCAGGGTCACCTTTTGTTTGGGCATAACAACCTCCCAACGGTCGATGTCATACGAAGACGATTGCCTAGAGAAACACAAACGAAACGAAAGCGTACGGTAGAGAGAAAGAGAAAGACAAAGACAAAGTTTTGCAAAGTAGGCAACAAATACATTTAGTTTATTCAATGTCTTCTGAGAGCAAAACAGAAGAAAACACCGGTTCTGCAAAAAAGTTACTGTTTTTGAATCTTATGAATCGGGTCTGTCTCCTAGTCCCTGCAAATGTTCCTATCCTCCCGGTGTTGGTATATGAGTCTTGTACTTCGTGATTACGGTGGTGGTACAAGAACCAGTTATTTTCTTCTAAAATCAAAGTTAAGGGTCGTTTATCGAACTCTTATCATTATAGTTGCGACACAGTGACCTCAAATACAACACTAGTTTCCTGACCTAAGGATCCATAACATTTGTCATTTGTCTGTGATGTGGTAACTTACCATTAGAATGTACTGTACGTGTAGTTGCTCATTCGTTAACGGCATAGGTACCTTAGGACCCCATTGGAAAGAAGTCTGGCGTGATACTTTTATTGGCAATATAGGTTAAGATCAGTCATTCTGTATGATGTTGAATAGGTATGAGAACATTGGATACATAAACATATCAATTGTGTATTTCCTTTAGAGTATAAATCTTTATAAAGGATATAATCCAATATATTCACGGCATGGCGCCTGATAAGGTATCAAAAATATACAAACTAACAACGGACACATCATTATTGTAACAATTCCAGCAACAAGGGTGTCTCTCTTGTCAGATCATTATTGTAACAATTCCAGCAATAAGGGTGTCTATCCTGTCAGATCATTGTTGTAACAATTCCAGCAACAGGGGTGTCTCTCCTGTCAGATCATTATTGTAACAATTCCAGCAACAAGGGTGTCTATCCTGTCAGATCATTATTGTAACAATTCCAGCAACAAGGGTGTCTCTCCTGTCAGATCATTATTGTAACAATTCCAGCAACAAGGGTGTCTATCCTGTCAGATCATTATTGTAACAATTCCAGCAACAAGGGTGTCTCTCCTGTCAGATCATTATTGTAACAATTCCAGCAACAAGGGTGTCTCTCCTGTCAGATCATTATTGTAACAATTCCAGCAACAAGGGTGTCTCTCCTGTCAGATCATTATTGTAACAATTCCAGCAACAAGGGTGTCTCTCCTGTCAGATCATTATTGTAACAATTCCAGCAACAAGGGTGTCTCTCCTGTCAGATCATTATTGTAACAATTCCAGCAACAAGGGTGTCTCTCCTGTCAGATCATTATTGTAACAATTCCAGCAACAAGGGTGTCTCTCCTGTCAGATCATTATTGTAACAATTCCAGCAACAAGGGTGTCTCTCCTGTCAGATCATTATTGTAACAATTCCAGCAACAAGGGTGTCTCTCTTGTCAGATCATTATTGTAACAATTCCAGCAACAAGGGTGTCTCTCTTGTCAAATTATTATTGTAACAATTCTAGCAACAAGGTTGTCTCTCTTGCCAGAGAGTTCCAATCTGCTTTTAAATGCAAGGCCGATTGGAAAGCAAAAATACCGTGGACATGGTTATCGAGTACATACACACTATAATGGAATACAGATGTAAATTTCTAGACACGAAAAACACGAAATGTAACCATGTAAATGTCAAAAAAGAGAAGGTGTTTTTTTTGTGAATCAATGCTGTTGGGGCGTAATATTACTTATGTTATTTTGCATACACTCGCAAAGAGACGTTGAACGAACGTTGAAACATTGAAATTAGATATAATTATACAACATATATAGCATATTTGAAACAATTAATATTATAATTATTAAAAAATAATTGCAATAAATTTTAATAATTAATACGTAACCAAGAAACTAGCAAAAATTAAAATCATATTTTGAAAACGTAATATAAATCAGGCAGTTTTTACCCGATACGTATTTTCGCGATTATCTTTCCTTAAACACTCATGATGTACACCGTATATGTAAATATATTGTTCAGATGTGTGAATGAGTATTATGTTTGTGTGTGATTTCTGACAGACTTTTATTGATATAATATGAGAATAAAATGTACGCGGAAAAGAAGAGACTTGCAGTAAACAAAAATTCGGCAAAATATACAAAAACAAACCTGAAGAATGTACGTACCAAATAGGTCTTATAGACAATACATATAGCATTGCTCACTATAATCTATTCAGGGCTGTTATGTAATAAATATGTATTCAAGTTTATAGTTATGTTAATCTAAATTTCAGATGACATTTCAATTTTTCCAATAATTTATTTTTTGATTTTGAATTTAAGTTTTTGAAATTGCCACATCATTGTTAAACTTTGCATAATTGTTGTTTTGATATCGTATGTCGAATGACATTGTATATTGTATGGGATGAAGGGCTACCAAGTTTGTTAAAATGAATGACCTTGACCAGCTTTCAAGGTCACAGGGGTCAAATGTTTTAAAATCTTCAAACAACTTCTCAATAACCAAAAGGCCCAGGGTACTGAAATTAGGCCTGTAGCATGCTGGGATGAAGGACTACCAAGTTTAATCAAATGGATGACCTTGATCCACTTTCAACCTAATGTCCTTGTTCGACATTCAAGGTCACAGGCGTCATATGTTTAAATCTTTTAATAGGTTCTTATGAATCAAACACTGATATTCTGCCTGTAGCTGTATTTTAGTCCACTTTTAAGATTACAAGTGTGAGATTAATACCAGCTGAGCGATGCAGGCCCATTGGGCCTCTTTGGCCTCTTGTTCATTAGTGATTTGATTAGCAATATCGGCTTGATGTTTGTTTTATAAAAGTGTTGGTTATAGTGATGTCCTTGGGAAATAGAGTTTTGAATAATTGTTCAACTTGTATTTCCAATGGTAAAATATGACACTTTGTAAATGGTTTACCTGCATAACTAAATAATCTTTGAACCCAAATGCGTTTCAAAATGTGCGTTGGACAAGCTGCAACATAATAATGTATTTACGATGAAGCTCTAAATACAGTTATAAGGAATTATAGGCGATGAACATTCCTGGTTGATGAAGTATAGTTTTAAGATAAGTTACTGATATTCATATTTAAAATTTAAAAAACAAACTTGTACCCAATATCACACAAATCTGAGTTTGTGTACCACGATATCAAAACTCTATAAGCAGGTTTACGATTTATCTGTTTTGTAGAAATTCCTACCTCCTCTTTGCCCCTCAATATCGGACCTTCCCTCACAAAGTCGGCGCGTGCTGACATCTCGCAATTATTCGGATGACGTTGTCATAGGCGTGGAAATATAGCCAATAGATGTTATGAGTATTGGCGGAAACGACATAGCCCCTCAGAGAAATCAACTCAGAACTGTAAGGTTACCCTTAATTCATAGCACTCCGTACATTGTACGTCTATAGGGATCTATCCATCGACCTAGGAAGAAAAGAGTGTCAATTGAACGTAATCCCTTATAGTTCCGCCATGTTTGTAAAATATTGATAAATCGTAGAGGGGTTATACTTAAAACCACGAGGAATTCCGAGCATTCGAGTTCCGAATGTAGCCGAAAAAGGTACGTGTACAATTAATCTCTCATACAGGTAGTGTTAATTTCTGCAAAGGGTATCATTACGATACTGCTAGCCTATTCATAGTTTTCGTGGGATTAACAGATTTCATGAGAATATTATTGCCAACCGCTACAATTGTATCATGAGGCTTAAATATTTAAAAGCGTGCAATTTCAATTTTTCCAATTAACAAATATTGATTAAGTTTAACGAACACGCCCATAATATACAATGTACAATAATTTCAATATTCCGGCTCCTCCGGCTCCCCTTCCCTTCAGACGCAAACGATCTCCTTCTGCATACTTTGTGAAAATTGAAAATGAATTAAACAAACTGCTTATCTTTACTATAGTTCTCTACATTATCTGATATGTACAAAGTAGGTGTCGCTACTGTCATGCATGTAAATATCGTAACTGACCAATATGTAGGTGTCGCTTGTCATACGTGTAAATATCGTAACTGACCAATATGTAGGTGTCGCTTGTCATACGTGTAAATATCGTAGCTGGCAAATATGTAGGCGTCGCTTGTCATAGTTACAGCTTCAGTTCCATCTGTAAGTGTCAAAACATTTCTATAATTATGCTAAATTTAATACATTTCCATACATACATACATACATACATGTACATGTAGGGGTCTTTACTATTCAATATCTAGGTTTCGCTACAGTTCTATGTATAGGTGTCTTTGCGATTCAAGTGTCACTACTGTTCCATATGCAAGTCTCGCTGCAGTTCTGCATCATGTATATAAAGGTGTCGTTACTTTTCCATATTTACCGTGTCGCTTCTTTTATATATATATGTGTCGCTTCTGTTCTATATATAGGTGTCGCTTCTGTTCTATATGTAGGTGGCTCTTCTGTTCTATATATAGGTGTCGCTTCTGTTCTATATGTAGGTATCGCTTCTGTTCTATATGTAGGTGTCGCTTCTGTTCTATATATAGGTGTCGCTTCTGTTCTATATGT